>NC_092037.1:73661342-73961342 GCF_003086295.3 Arachis hypogaea
TTTACAGATCTGTTGTTTACTAGATATTGCTAGACTTTATTTTATTTTTATTATTTAAATAAAAAAATTTAATAATATTATTTAAAAGTTCAAAAAAAAAATTAGTTTTTTAAAATTTTTTATTATTTGAAAAATATTTTTCATTTTTTTATTCACCAGATAACTCTACACTAGACAGTTGACTTTTTTTTGCTGCACTTGTTCACAAATTTAGAATAAATTAATTTAAAAATATTAAAATTTAAAATTTTTCTTTTTTGGATATTTTTGGAATTTTTTATTTTTTTACAATTAGCAAAAAATATTTTTTAGTGTTAAAAATTAAAAAATAATAAATTTACAGATCTATTGTTTACTAGATATTGCTGGACTTTATTTTGTTTCAATTATTTAAAGATAAAACACTTAATAATATAATTTAAAAATTCAAAAATAAAAAATTTAGTTTTTTAAAATTTTTATTTTTTAAAAAATATTTTTCTTTTTTTTATTCACCGGATAACTTTACACCCAGACAGTTGACTTTTTTTTGCTGCACTTGTTCACAAATTAAGCATAAATTAATTTAAAAAATTTAAAATTTTACTTTTTTATTTATTGGATATTTTTTGAATTTTAATTTTTTTACAATTACAAAAAATATTTTTTAGTGTAAAAATTAAAAAAATAATAAATTTACAGATATGTTGTTTACTAGATATTGCTCGACTTTATTTTATTTTTATTATTTGAAGATAAAACACATAATAATATAATTTAAAAATTCAAAAATAAAAAATTTTGTTTTTTAAAATTTTTTATTTTTTTTAAAATATTTTTTTTATTCACCGAATAATGCTACACCCAGACAGTTGACTGTTTTTTTGCTGCACTTGTTCACAAATTAAGAATAAATTAATTTAAAAATTTAAAATTTTAATTTTTTTTATTTTTTGTATATTTTTGGAATTTTTTATTTTTTTCAACTTGAAAAAAATATTTTTTTAGCATAAAATTTTAAAAAAATAATAAATTTATAGATCTGTTGTTTACTAGATATTGCTAGACTTTATTTTATTTTTATTATTTAAATAAAAAAATTTAATAATATTATTTAAAAGTTCAAAAATAAAAAATTTAGTTTTTTAAAATTTTTATTTTTTGAAAAATATTTTTCATTTTTTTATTCACCGGATAACTCTACACCCAGACAGTTGACTTTTTTTGCTGCACTTGTTCACAAATTAAGAGTAAATTAATTTAAAAAATTTAAAATTTTAATTTTTTTTATTTTTTGGATATTTTTGGAATTTTTTATTTTTTTACAATTAGGAAAAAATATTTTTTAGTGTAAAAATTAAAAAATAATGAATTTACAGATCTATTGTTTACTAGATATTGCTGGACTTTATTTTGTTTTTATTATTTAAATAAAAAAATTTAATAATATTATTTAAAAGTTGAAAAATAAAAAATTGAGTTTTTTCAAAATTTTTTATTTTTTGTAAAATATTTTTCATTTTTTTTATTCCCCGAATAACTCTACACCCAAACAGTTGACTTTTTTTGCTACACTTGTTCACAAATTAAAAATAAATTAATTTAAAAAATTTAAATTTTTTATTTTTTATTTTTTGGATATTTTGAAAATTTTTTTATTTTTTTACAATTAGCAAAAAATATTTTTTAGTGTAAAAATTAAAAAATAATGAATTTACAGATCTATTGTTTACTAGATATTGATGGACTTTATTTTGTTTTTATTATTTAAATAAAAAAAATTAATAATATTATTTAAAAGATAAAAAATAAAAAATTTATTTTTTAAAATTTTTTATTTTTTGAAAAATATTTTTCATTTTTTTATTCACCGGATAACTCTACACCCAGACAGTTGACTTTTTTTTGCTGCACTTGTTCACAAATTAAGAATAAATTAATTTTAAAATTTTAAAATTTTAATTTTTTTCTTTTTGGATATTTTTGGAATTTTTTTATTTTTTTACAATTAGCAAAAAATATTTTTTAGTGTAAAAATTTAAAAATAATAAATTTATAGATCTATTGTTTACTAGATATTGCTGGACTTTATTTTGTTTTTATTATTTAAATAAAAAAATTTAATAATATTATTTAAAAGTTCAAAAATAAAAAAAATTAGTTTTTTAAAATTTTTTATTTTTTGAAAAATATTTTTCATTTTTTTATTCACCAGATAACTTTACACCCAGACAGTTGACTTTTTTTTACTGCACTTGTTCACAAATTAAGCATAAATTAATGTAAAAATTTTAAAATTTTACTTTTTTATTTATTGGATATTTTTGGAATTTTTTATTTTTTTACAATTACAAAAAATATTTTTTAGTGTAAAAATTAAAAAAATAATAAATTTACAGATATGTTGTTTACTAGATATTGCTCGACTTTATTTTATTTTTATTATTTAAAGATAAAACACTTAATAATATAATTTAAAAATTCAAAAATAAAAAATTTTGTTTTTTAAAATTTTTATTTTTTTAAAAATATTTTTTATTTTTTTATTCACCGAATAATGCTACACACAGGCAGTTGACTTTTTTTTGCTGCACTTATTCACAAATTAAGAATAAATTAATTTAAAATTTTAAAATTTCATTTTTTTTATTTTTTGTATATTTTTGGAATTTTTTATTTTTTACAACTCGAAAAAAAATCTTTTTAGCATAAAATTTAAAAGAAATAATAAATTTACAGATCTGTTGTTTACTAGATATTGCTAGACTTTATTTTATTTTTATTATTTAAATAAAAAAATTTAATAATATTATTTAAAAGTTCAAAAAAAAATTAGTTTTTTAAAATTTTTTATTATTTGAAAAATATTTTTCATTTTTTTATTCACCAGATAACTCTACACTAGACAGTTGACTTTTTTTTGCTGCACTTGTTCACAAATTTAGAATAAATTAATTTAAAAATATTAAAATTTAAAATTTTTCTTTTTTGGATATTTTTGGAATTTTTTATTTTTTTACAATTAGCAAAAAATATTTTTTATTGTTAAAAATTAAAAAATAATAAATTTACAGATCTATTGTTTACTAGATATTGCTGGACTTTATTTTGTTTCAATTATTTAAAGATAAAACACTTAATAATATAATTTAAAAATTCAAAAATAAAAAATTTAGTTTTTTAAAATTTTTATTTTTTAAAAAATATTTTTCTTTTTTTTATTCACCGGATAACTTTACACCCAGACAGTTGACTTTTTTTTGCTGCACTTGTTCACAAATTAAGCATAAATTAATTTAAAAAATTTAAAATTTTACTTTTTTATTTATTGGATATTTTTTGAATTTTAATTTTTTTACAATTACAAAAAATATTTTTTAGTGTAAAAATTAAAAAAATAATAAATTTACAGATATGTTGTTTACTAGATATTGCTCGACTTTATTTTATTTTTATTATTTGAAGATAAAACACATAATAATATAATTTAAAAATTCAAAAATAAAAAATTTTGTTTTTTAAAATTTTTTATTTTTTTTAAAATATTTTTTTTATTCACCGAATAATGCTACACCCAGACAGTTGACTGTTTTTTTGCTGCACTTGTTCACAAATTAAGAATAAATTAATTTAAAAATTTAAAATTTTAATTTTTTTTATTTTTTGTATATTTTTGGAATTTTTTATTTTTTTCAACTTGAAAAAAATATTTTTTTAGCATAAAATTTTAAAAAAATAATAAATTTATATATCTGTTGTTTACTAGATATTGCTAGACTTTATTTTATTTTTATTATTTAAATAAAAAAATTTAATAATATTATTTAAAAGTTCAAAAATAAAAAATTTAGTTTTTTAAAATTTTTATTTTTTGAAAAATATTTTTCATTTTTTTATTCACCGGATAACTCTACACCCAGACAGTTGACTTTTTTTGCTGCACTTGTTCACAAATTAAGAGTAAATTAATTTAAAAAATTTAAAATTTTAATTTTTTTATTTTTTGGATATTTTTGGAATTTTTTATTTTTTTACAATTAGGAAAAAATATTTTTTAGTGTAAAAATTAAAAAATAATGAATTTACAGATCTATTGTTTACTAGATATTGCTGGACTTTATTTTGTTTTTATTATTTAAATAAAAAATTTAATAATATTATTTAAAAGTTGAAAAATAAAAAATTGAGTTTTTTCAAAATTTTTTATTTTTTGTAAATTATTTTTCATTTTTTTTATTCCCCGAATAACTCTACACCCAAACAGTTGACTTTTTTTGCTACACTTGTTCACAAATTAAAAATAAATTAATTTAAAAAATTTAAATTTTTTATTTTTTATTTTTTGGATATTTTGAAAATTTTTTTATTTTTTTACAATTAGCAAAAAATATTTTTTAGTGTAAAAATTAAAAAATAATGAATTTACAGATCTATTGTTTACTAGATATTGATGGACTTTATTTTGTTTTTATTATTTAAATAAAAAAATTTAATAATATTATTTAAAAGATAAAAAATAAAAAATTTATTTTTTAAAATTTTTTATTTTTTGAAAAATATTTTTCATTTTTTTATTCACCGGATAACTCTACACCCAGACAGTTGACTTTTTTTTGCTGCACTTGTTCACAAATTAAGAATAAATTAATTTTAAAATTTTAAAATTTTAATTTTTTTCTTTTTGGATATTTTTGGAATTTTTTTATTTTTTTACAATTAGCAAAAAATATTTTTTAGTGTAAAAATTAAAAAATAATAAATTTACAGATCTATTGTTTACTAGATATTGTGGGACTTTATTTTGTTTTTATTATTTAAATAAAAAAAATTTAATAATATTATTTAAAAGTTCAAAAAATAAAAAATTTACTTTATTAAAATTTTTTATTTTTTGAAAAATATTTTTCATTTTTTTATTTACCGGATAACTCTACAACCAAACAGTTGACTTTTTTTTGCTGCACTTGTTCACAAATTAAGCATAAATTAATTTAAAAAATTTAAAATTTTACTTTTTTATTTATTGGATATTTTTGGAATTTTTTTATTTTTTTACAATTTCAAAAAATATTTTTTAGTGTAAAAATTAAAAAAATAATAAATTTACAGATATGTTGTTTACTAGATATTGTTCGACTTTATTTTATTTTTATTATTTAAAGATAAAACACTTAATAATATAATTTAAAAATTCAAAAATAAAAAAATTTGATTTTTAAAATTTTTTATTTTTTTAATAATATTTTTTATTTTTTTATTCACCGAATAATGCTACACCTAGACAGTTGACTATTTTTTTGCTGCACTTATTCACAAATTAAGAATAAATTAATTTAAAATTTTAAAATTTCATTTTTTTATTTTTTGTATATTTTTGGAATTTTTTATTTTTTACAACTCGAAAAAAATATCTTTTAAACATAAAATTTAAAAGAAATAATAAATTTACAGATCTGTTGTTTACTAGATATTGCTAGACTTTATTTTATTTTTATTATTTAAATAAAAAATTTAATAATATTATTTAAAAGTTCAAAAATAAAAAATTTAGTTTTTTAAATTTTTTATTATTTGAAAAATATTTTTCATTTTTTTATTCACCGGATAACTCTACACCCAGATAGTTGACTTTTTTTTGCTGCACCTGTTCACAAATTCAGAATAAATTAATTTAAAAATTTAAAATTTCATTTTTTTATTTTTTGTATATTTTTGGAATTTTTATTTTTTACAACTCGAAAAAAATATCTTTTAAACATAAAATTTAAAAGAAATAATAAATTTACAGATCTGTTGTTTACTAGATATTGCTAGACTTTATTTTATTTTTATTATTTAAATAAAAAAATTTAATAATATTATTTAAAAGTTCAAAAATAAAAAATTTAGTTTTTTAAAATTTATTATTATTTGAAAAATATTTTTCATTTTTTTATTCACCGGATAACTCTACACCCAGACAGTTGACTTTTTCTTGCTGCACTTGTTCACAAATTCAGAATAAATTAATTTAAAAAATTTAAAATTTTAATTTTTTATTTTTTACAATTAGCAAAAAATATTTTTTAGTGTTAAAAATTTAGAAATAATAAATTTATAGATCTATTGTTTACTAGATATTGCTGGACTTTATTTTATTTTTATTATTTAAATAAAAAAATTTAATGATATTATTTAAAAGTTCAAAAATAAAAAATTTAGTTTTTTTAAATTTTTATTTTTTGAAAAATATTTTTCATTTTTTTATTCACCGGATAACTCTACACCCAGACAGTTGACTTTTTTTTGCTGCACTTGTTCACAAATTAAGAATAAATTAATTTAAAAACTTAAAATTTTAATTTTTTTATTTTTTGTATATTTTTGGAATTTTTTATTTTTTACAACTCGAAAAAAATATCTTTTTAGCATAAAATTTAAAAGAAATAATAAATTTACAGATTTGTTGTTTACTAGATATTGCTAGACTTTATTTTATTTTTATTATTTAAATAAAAAAATTTAATAATATTATTTAAAAGTTCAAAAATAAAAAATTTAGTTTTTTAAAATATTTTATTTTTTGAAAAATATTTTTCATTTTTTTATTCACCAGATAACTCTACACCCAGACAGTTGACTTTTTTTTGCTGCACTTGTTCACAAATTTAGAATAAATTAATTTAAAAAATTTAAAATTTTAATTTTTTATTTTTGGATATTTTTGGAATTTTTTATTTTTTTACAATTAGCAAAAAATATTTTTTAGTGTTAAAAATTAAAAAATAATAAATTTACAGATCTATTGTTTACTAGATATTGCTGGAATTTATTTTGTTTTTATTATTTAAAGATAAAACACTTAATAATATAATTTAAAAATTCAAAAATAAAAAATTTTGTTTTTTAAAATTTTTATTTTTTGAATAATATTTTTCTTTTTTTTATTCACCGGATAACTTTACACCCAGACAGTTGACGTTTTTTGCTGCACTTGTTCACAAATTAAGCATAAATTAATTTAAAAAATTTAAAATTTTAATTTTTTATTTATCGGATATTTTTGGAATTTTAATTTTTTTACAATTACAAAAAATATTTTTTAGTGTAAAAATTAAAAAAATAATAAATTTACAGATATGTTGTTTACTAGATATTGCTCGACTTTATTTTATTTTTATTATTTGAAGATAAAACACATAATAATATAATTTAAAAATTCAAAAATAAAAAATTTTGTTTTTCAAAATTTTTTATTTTTTTAAAAATATTTTTTTATTCACCGAATAATGCTACACCCAGACAGTTGACTGTTTTTTTGCTGTACTTGTTCACAAATTAAGAATAAATTAATTTAAAAATTTAAAATTTTAATTTTTTTATTTTTTGTATATTTTTGGAATTTTTTATTTTTTTTCAACTTGAAAAAAATATTTTTTTAGCATAAAATTTAAAAAAAAAATAATAAATTTATAGATCTGTTATTTACTAGATATTGCTAGACTTTATTTTATTTTTATTATTTAAATAAAAAAATTTAATAATATTATTTAAAAGTTCAAAAATAAAAAATTTAGTTTTTTAAAATTTTTATTTTTTGAAAAATATTTTTCATTTTTTTATTCACCGGATAACTCTACACCCAGACAGTTGACTTTTTTTGCTGCACTTGTTCACAAATTAAGAGTAAATTAATTTAAAAAATTTAAAATTTTAATTTTTTTATTTTTTGGATATTTTTGGAATTTTTTATTTTTTTACAATTAGCAAAAAATATTTTTTAGTGTAAAAATTAAAAAATAATGAATTTACAGATCTATTGTTTACTAGATATTGCTCGACTTTATTTTATTTTTATTGATTAAATAAAAAAATTTAATAATATTATTTAAAAGTTAAAAAATAAAAAATTGAGTTTTTTAAAATTTTTTATTTTTTGTAAAATATTTTTCATTTTTTTATTCCCCGGATAACTCTACACCCAAACAGTTGACTTTTTTTGCTACACTTGTTCACAAATTAAGAATAAATTAATTTAAAAAATTTAATATTTTAATTTTTTTATTTTTTGGATATTTTGAAAATTTTTTTATTTTTTTACAATTAGCAAAAAATATTTTTTAGTGTAAAAATTAAAAAATAATGAATTTACAGATCTATTGTTTATTAGATATTGCTGGACTTTATTTTGTTTTTATTATTTAAATAAAAAAATTTAATAATATTATTTAAAAGTTAAAAAATAAAAAATTTAGTTTTTTTAAATTTTTTATTTTTTAAAAATATTTTTCATTTTTTTATTCACCGGATAACTCTACACCCAGACAGTTGACTTTTTTTTGCTGCACTTGTTCACAAATTAAGAATAAATTAATTTTAAAATTTTAAAATTTTAATTTTTTACTTTTTGGATATTTTTGGAATTTTTTTATTTTTTTACAATTAGCAAAAAATATTTTTTAGTGTAAAAATTAAAAAATAATAAATTTACAGATCTATTGTTTACTAGATATTGTGGGACTTTATTTTGTTTTTATTATTTAAATAAAAAAATTTAATAATATTATTTAAAAGTTCAAAAATAAAAAATTTACTTTATTAAAATTTTTTATTTTTTGAAAAATATTTTTCATTTTTTTATTCACCGGATAACTCTACACCCAAACAGTTGACTTTCTTTTGCTGCACTTGTTCACAAATTAAGCATAAATTAATTTAAAAAATTTAAAATTTTACTTTTTTATTTATTGGATATTTTTGGAATTTTTTTATTTTTTACAATTTCAAAAAATATTTTTTAGTGTAAAAATTAAAAAAATAAAAAATTTACAGATATGTTGTTTACTAGATATTGCTCGACTTTATTTATTTTTATTATTTAAAGATAAAACACTTAATAATATAATTTAAAAATTCAAAAATAAAAAATTTGTTTTTTAAAATTTTTTATTTTTTTAAAAATATTTTTTATTTTTTTATTCACCGAATAATGCTACATCTAGACAGTTGACTATTTTTTTGCTGCACTTATTCACAAATTAAGAATAAATTAATTTAAAAATTTAAAATTTCATTTTTTTATTTTTTGTATATTTTTGGAATTTTTTATTTTTTACAACTCGAAAAAAATATCTTTTAAACATAAAATTTAAAAGAAATAATAAATTTACAGATCTGTTGTTTATTAGATATTGCTAGACTTTATTTTATTTTTATTATTTAAATAAAAAATTTAATAATATTATTTAAAAGTTCAAAAATAAAAAAATTAGTTTTTTAAATTTTTTATTATTTGAAAAATATTTTTCATTTTTTTATTCACCGGATAACTCTACATCCAAACAGTTGACTTTTTTTTGCTGCACTTGTTCACAAATTCAGAATAAATTAATTTAAAAATTTAAAATTTCATTTTTTTAGCTTTTGTATATTTTTGGAATTTTTTATTTTTTACAACTCGAAAAAAATATCTTTTAAACATAAAATTTAAA
This sequence comes from Arachis hypogaea, assembly GCF_003086295.3. Lineage (NCBI taxonomy): Eukaryota > Viridiplantae > Streptophyta > Magnoliopsida > Fabales > Fabaceae > Arachis > Arachis hypogaea. The sequence goes on from NC_092037.1 coordinate 73,670,792, forward strand.
AGAAATAATAAATTTACAGATCTGTTGTTTATTAAATATTGCTAGACTTTATTTTATTTTTATTATTTAAATAAAAAAATTTAATAATATTATTTAAAAGTTCAAAAATAAAAAATTTAGTTTTTTAAAATTTTTTATTATTTGAAAAATATTTTTCATTTTTTTATTCACCGGATAACTCTACACCCAGACAGTTGACTTTTTTTTGCTGCACTTGTTCACAAATTCAGAATAAATTAATTTAAAAAATTTAAAATTTTAATTTTTTATTTTTTACAATTATCAAAAAATATTTTTTAGTGTTAAAAATTAAAAAATAATAAATTTATAGATCTATTGTTTACTAGATATTGCTGGACTTTATTTTATTTTTATTATTTAAATAAAAAATTTTAATAATATTATTTAAAAGTTCAAAAATAAAAAATTTAGTTTTTTTAAATTTTTATTTTTTGAAAAATGTTTTTCATTTTTTTTTTCACCGGATAACTCTACACCCAGACAGTTGACTTTTTTTGCTGCACTTGTTCACAAATTAAGAATAAATTAATTTAAAAACTTAAAATTTTAATTTTTTATTTATCGGATATTTTTGGAATTTTAATTTTTTTACAATTACAAAAAATATTTTTTAGTGTAAAAATTAAAAAATAATAAATTTACAGATATGTTGTTTACTAGATATTGCTCGACTTTATTTTATTTTTATTATTTGAAGATAAAACACATAATAATATAATTTAAAAATTCAAAAATAAAAAATTTTGGTTTTTAAAATTTTTTATTTTTTTAAAAATTTTTTTTTATTCACCGAATAATGCTACACCCAAACAGTTGACTGTTTTTTTGCTGCACTTGTTCACAAATTAAGAATAAATTAATTTAAATATTTAAAATTTTAATTTTTTTTATTTTTTGTATATTTTTGGAATTTTTTATTTTTTTTCAACTTGAAAAAAATATTTTTTTAGCATAAAATATAAAAAAAATAATAAATTTATAGATCTGTTGTTTACTAGATATTGCTAGACTTTATTTTATTTTTATTATTTAAATAAAAAAATTTAATAATATTATTTAAAAGTTCAAAAATAAAAAATTTAGTTTTTTAAAATTTTTATTTTTTGAAAAATATTTTTCATTTTTTTATTCACCGGATAACTCTACACCCAGACAGTTGACTTTTTTTACTGCACTTGTTCACAAATTAAGAGTAAATTAATTTAAAAAATTTAAAATTTTAATTTTTTTATTTTTTGGATATTTTTGGAATTTTTTATTTTTTTACAATTAGCAAAAAATATTTTTTAGTGTAAAAATTAAAAAATAATGAATTTACGGATCTATTGTTTACTAGATATTGCTGGACTTTATTTTGTTTTTATTATTTAAATAAAAAAATTTAATAATATTATTTAAAAGTTAAAAAATAAAAAATTGAGTTTTTTAAAATTTTTTATTTTTTGTAAAATATTTTTCATTTTTTTATTCCCCGGATAACTCTACACCCAAACAGTTGACTTTTTTTGCTACACTTGTTCACAAATTAAGAATAAATTAATTTAAAAAATTTAAACATTTAATTTTTTTATTTTTTGGATATTTTGAAAATTTTTTTATTTTTTTACAATTAGCAAAAAATATTTTTTAGTGTAAAAATTAAAAAATAATAAATTTACAGATCTATTGTTTACTAGATATTGTTGGACTTTATTTTGTTTTTATTATTTAAATAAAAAAAATTTAATAATATTATTTAAAAGTTCAAAAATAAAAAATTTACTTTATTAAAGTTTTTTATTTTTTGAAAAATATTTTTCATTTTTTTATTCACCGGATAACTCTACACCCAAACAGTTGACTTTTTTTTGCTGCACTTGTTCACAAATTAAGCATAAATTAATTTAAAAGATTTAAAATTTTAATTTTTTATTTATTGGATATTTTTGGAATTTTTTTATTTTTTTTACAATTACAAAAAAATATTTTTTAGTGTAAAAATTAAAAAAATAATAAATTTATAGATATGTTGTTTACTAGATATTGCTCGACTTTATTTTATTTTTATTATTTAAAGATAAAACACTTAATAATATAATTTAAAAATTCAAAAATAAAAAATTTGTTTTTTAAAATTTTTTATTTTTTAAAAATATTTTTTATTTTTTTATTCACCGAATAATGCTACATCTAGACAATTGACTATTTTTTTGCTGCACTTATTCACAAATTAAGAATAAATTAATTTAAAAATTTAAAATTTCATTTTTTTATTTTTTGTATATTTTTGGAATTTTTTATTTTTTACAACTCGAAAAAAATATCTTTTAAACATAAAAATTAAAAGAAATAATAAATTTACAGATCTGTTGTTTACTAGATATTGCTAGACTTTATTTTATTTTTATTATTTAAATAAAAAAATTTAATAATATTATTTAAAAGTTCAAAAATAAAAAATTTAGTTTTTTAAAATTTTTTATTATTTGAAAAATATTTTTCATTTTTTTATTCACCAGATAACTCTACACCCAGACAGTTGACTTTTTTTGCTACACTTGTTCACAAATTCAGAATAAATTAATTTAAAAATTTAAAATTTTAATTTTTTTATTTTTTGGATATTTTTAGAATTTTTTATTTTTTACAACTCGAAAAAAATATTTTTTTTAGCATAAAATTTAAAAGAAATAAAAAATTTACAGATCTGTTTTTTACTAGATATTGCTAGACTTTATTTTATTTTTATTATTTAAATAAAAAAATTTAATAATATTATTTAAAAGTTCAAAAATAAAAAATTTAGTTTTTTAAAATTTTTTATTATTTGAAAAATATTTTTCATTTTTTTATTCACCGGATAACTCTACACCCAGACAGTTGACTTTTTTTTGCTGCACTTATTCACAAATTAAAAATAAATTAATTTTAAAATTTTAAAATTTTAATTTTTTACTTTTTGGATATTTTTGGAATTTTTTATTTTTTTACAATTAGCAAAAAATATTTTTTAGTGTAAAAATTAAAAAATAATAAATTTACAGATCTATTGTTTACTAGATATTGTTGGACTTTATTTTGTTTTTATTATTTAAATAAAAAAATTTAATAATGTTATTTAAAAGTTCAAAAATAAAAAATTTACTTTATTAAAATTTTTTATTTTTTGAAAAATATTTTTCATTTTTTTATTCACCGGATAACTGATGTGCGGAAAACGATCCGACACAAAACTTACCGGCAAGTGCACCGGGTCGCATCAAGTAATAAAAACTCACGGGAGTGAGGTCGATCCCACAGGGATTGAAGGATTGAGCAATTTTGGTTTAGTGGTTGATTTAGTCAAGCGAATCAAGATTTGGTTGAGTGATTTGTGATTTGCAGAAATGAAATTGCATTGAAAGTAAAGGGAATGTGTAAATTGCATGAAATTAAAGAGGGCAAGGAATTAAAGTGCTGAATCTTAAAGAACAAGAAATTAAATGGCAAAAACTTAGAATGTAAGAAATGTGGATTGCGGAATCTTAAAGTGCAAGGAATGTAAATGGCTGGAATTGTAAAGGGGATTGGGGATTGGATTTGCAGAATTTAAACAAGGAAAAATAAATTGCATCAAACAGAAGCGTAAAAGAGGGTTTGGGTTGAATCGGATCTGAAGCAAAACAAGTAAATGAACATGAAAAGCAAAAACAGAATGTAAACTTTGGAATCAGATCTCAGGACCCAGAGACTAGAAAACCAATTCTAGATCTCAATGCCTTCCTAGATCCAACAAGAACAATTGCAAGAGAAATGTAAATTTGCAAAGAAAGTAGATGAAGAGCAATTAACCGAAACTGAAATTCAATTAAGCAGTAAATAAACAGAGAGATCCAAGGATGAGATTGAAACAGAATTTCTTCAATTCTCCAACCCAAGATCCAAGACAATTGTAATTGAAATTGAAAGCAATAAAACTAAGAGGAAGAGAAGTGAATTCTCCTTCCCTGAGACTAAGAAATTAAAGATCACTCAATACCAAAAGCTCTCCGAAAACTATTCTAAAAACTAAAAGGGAAAGCTCCCTATGAAAACTAAAAAGAAGAGCCTCTCTATGAAAACTAAAAAGAAGAGCTCTCTATGAAAACTAAAAAGAAGAGCTTTTCCGAAAACTTGAATTCTATCCTATTTATACACTTTCTTCAAATGATCTTCAAGCCTTGAGTTGGGCCTTTGCTCTTGGTGGAATTGGGTTGAGAGAGGCCTTGGTTGATTGCTCTTGGAGTTTGGAGAGGAATCAAAGTGAAATAATTGAACCGGGTTGGAGTTTTGCAAAAGTTTGAGTAAAAGTTTGAGTAAAAGTTTGAGGCTAACTTTTACTCCAACTTTTTGATGACAAGTCATCTTAGCCTAGTTTTACTAGTCTTTTTCTTTGTTTTCATTTAGTTGTATGCACTTTCTTGAGCCATAAGGAAGCCAATTGGGTAGATTTTCATGTTTCCTTTCATTTAATCAACCATAGATGAATTAATGCAATTTCATGAGGTTTTATGCTATAATTGTCACATATTATGAAAGAATGAATATCTCATGATTTTGAGGCATAACTTTGATGTTTTTGATTGATTGATGATAGGTGAAACAAAGCTGGGAAGGAGGTTGCAAGAAGATGAAGAATGCCCTGGAGTAGAACTAACGTTTGAGCCAACGTTTGACCTCAAACGTTGAGGCAAACGTTGGCTGAAGAAGAAGCTCCTGGAAGGGGACGTTTGCGCCACAAAGAAGAAAAATAACACTCTTGGCAGCGACGTTTGAGCCAACGTTTGACCTCAAACGTTGAGGCAAACGTTGGCTACATTTTGGCAAGAAAGAGCATGGAAGATCACCCCTGGTCGATGAGCTAATTGAGCCATGTTTGCGCCAACGTTTGACCTCAAACGTTGGGCCAAACGTTGGCCAAAAAGAAGGCATGGGGGATCCACGTTTGAGCTCACGTTTGACCTCAAACGTTGAGCCAAACGTGGATGACAGCAACTCTGGCCTCTGCATCATCGTTCACAAGGCAACGTTTGAGTCAACGTTTGACCTCAAACGTTGGCTCAAACGTGAAAGTTGCATGGCCCGGTTCACAAGTGGATTTCTTCCCAGCACCAAGAGCAATCAACAGAGGCCACTATCAACCCAATTCCATCAAGGCCAAGGCCCAATTCAAGGCTTGAAGATCATTAGAAGAAAGTGTATAAATAGCTTAGGATTTGAAGTTTTAAAGGAGCTTTCCTTTTAGTTTTGCTGAGTAGTTTTGGAGAGCTTTTGGTTAAGAGTTATTTTGAGATTCTGAGTCTTGGGGAAGAAGAATTTAATTCTCTTCCTCTTAGTTTTCTTATTTTCAATTTCATTTACACTTTGTTTGAATCTTGGGTGTTGGAGAATTGAAGGAATTCTGTTTCAATTCCACCCTGAGATCTCTCTGTTTTATTTACTGCACTCTTGAGAAATTGAGATTTGAATTTAGTTCTTCTTCTGTTTGATTTTAAATTCTCTTGCAATTGAATTTTGGTTTTGATCTAGGAAGGCATTGAGATCTAGACTTGGTTATCTAGTCTCTTGGGTCCTGAGATCTGGAATTTTCATTTCAATTTCTCTGTTGAATGCGTTTCCAAGTTCATTTACATTTCCAGTTGAGATCCGGTTCATCTTAATTCCTCTTCTACTTTTCTGTTTATTGCAATTTACTTTTCCTTGTCTAATTTCTGCAAACCCAATTCCCGATTCCCTTTATAATTCAAGCCATTTACATTTCTTGCACTTTAAGATTCTGCAATTTACATTTCTTGTGTTCTAAGTTTCTGCCATTTAATTTCTCGTTCTTTAAGATTCAGTCCTTTTTCTTTTTTTTTGTTCCCTTTAATTTCCTGCAAATCACCCACTCCCCTTTACATTTTCTGCAATTTAATTCCTGTCAACACAAATTCACACAATCAACACTTATTTGCTTGACTAATTCAACCACTAAACTAAAGTTGCTCAATCCTTCAATCCCTGTGGGATCGACCTCACTCCCGTGAGTTTTATTACTTGATGCGACCCGGTACACTTGCCGGTGAGTTTTATGTCGGATCGTTTTCCGCACATCACTTTTCACCTCAGCTTCCTCATTTTGCTGATACCAACGTTGGTGCAAAAGTTAGGGGTCTAACTTTTGCTCCAACGTTGGCCTTCCTTAGTGCACTTATGGCGCCAACGTTAGCCCAAAAGTTAGAGGCTAACGTTGGCGCAAACTTTTGCTCCCCCTTTGTGATTTTCATGCGCCAACGTTAGCCTAAAAGTTAGGGGCTAACGTTGGCGCAAACTTTTGGTGGCCAGAGGGTGTTTTTTCATGTGCCAACGTCCCAGGGAGTGATTTTCATGCGCCAACGTTAGCCAAAAAGTTAGGGGCTAACGTTGGTGCAAACTTTTGGTGCCCAGGGAGAGTTTTGCATGTGCTAACGTTAGCCCAAAAGTTAGGGGCTAACGTTGGGGCAAACTTTTCACCCAAAAAGTTTGTGCAAAAGTTTGAGGCTAACTTTTGGTCCAGCTTTTTGCTTCCTGGTTCATTTTCACTTATTCCAAAAGTTTGAGCTAAAGTTTGAGGCAAACTTTTGCTCAAACTTTTTGTCCTCTCTTCCTCCTATCCATTCCTTCTTGCTTCAACCTCTCTCCAAGCTTTCTTCACCTATCATTAATCAACCAAACACATCAAAGCTATGCTCTAAATCATGAGATATTCATTCTATCATAATATGTAACAATTATAGCATCAAACCTCATGAAATTGCATTAATTTATCTATTGTTGATTCAATCAAAGGAAGCATGAAAATCCACCCAAATTGGCTTGCTTAGACCTCAAGAAAGTACATAATTCAAGTGAAAACAAAAGAAAAATACTAGTAAAACTAGGCTAAGATGACTTGTCATCACAACACCAAACTTAAAGCTTGCTTGTCCCCAAGCAAGAAATGAATTATGCTCAGAGGTTCTTTCAATTAAGATGGATTGAAGAACACTTGTAAAGTACAGTGAGTGAAGTGATTAAGTAATAGTGGGGTGAACTCTAAATTATATGCTCATGCAAGGGCTTCAATGCTCACTAGTCCTTACATATTGGGAGTCGTAGGTCTTAGGATTTTCATCCGAATGGTATCAAAGAGATCTCTTTATATGTAATCACCTTGAAGCAGCTTATAGTTTCTGTGCTTTGGCCTCGACTCTAAGTGTCATGTCTCAAAGCGGCTCTTTAAATAAGTTTTCAATCAATACTCCTAAACCAGTTGGTTTTAAGGTATTAGGTGTTAAAGCACCCCTAAGGATTTACTTGCTCAAGCCTCTTTCCTTGACACACTTCAACCACAAGCATTTACTAGGATAGCAACTCTTTGAGTTTTTGTTTCTTTCTTTCTTTTTCTGCCTAGTAATTGATGCTCAGAGCCTTGGGCCATGTTCTTTTTGTTTTTGTATTTTCTTTACTTTTCTTTTTGTTTTGTTTGCTGCTTCTCGAATCAATTGATTTTTGAGAATCTCCACAATACTTCTTTGAACTTCATATCCTGCCTATGAGCTCCCATGCAAGTTTTCACAAGCATGCAACCTCAATACATAATCATACAACTAGAACCACCACTTCTCCTAATCTTTTGCTTACCTCAAAATTGTTTAATTCCTCAATCCTTCGTTTCAAAGAACTTTCATGTGATGCATTCTTGAAAATTGAGTGCAAACAAGTTTTGAAGATAAGAATGTTGTGAATAATCAAGCATCTTGCTTATTGAATTATAAAGAAAGACTATGCTATGCAGGCAGGCAGGGGTATATAAAAAAAACTATACTATGCAGACAGGCAGGACAAATAAGGATACAATCCAACTTTCAATTACAGCAATATTTGATGTAAAACAATCACTTAACAATACAACCTGTTGGAGTTCACTTGCTTTCCTTCTTCTCATCATCATCAATGCTGACTTTCATGTTCATCTTTCACCTCTTTGGTTGATGATGCTAAAAATCTCCAAAAGTTTGTATGATATTCTGCAGTGATATTGGAAGTTGCTTGTTCCCCAAGCACTTAGAAACAGTGGTTAGTCTGCATGATTTATTTGTGGGCTTTTTGAACTTACTTTGGTGTGGGAACACCAAACTTAGTAGCTTGCCAAAGGTTTTCATTAACCATGTGTGAAATTCTTTTTTCTTTCTCAAAAGTAATAAGGCTGAAAACTAGAAAACAGCAAAATAGTTAACTAATTCATCCAGTATGCTTGAAGCCCATATTATGCATAAGGTGAGAATGTGTGTTATAATGGGATTTTGGTGGAACACCAAACTTAGAATTCTTCATTCTCCCTTAGATTATTTTGGTGTGCAACACCAAACTTAGCTTCTTGCAATCTAGATAAAGCTAGTTAACCTTTTTATTGAAATAGATATGAAAAGAGAACTACCTCAGGTTGGGTTGCCTCCCAACAAGCGCTCTTTTATTGTCACTAGCTTGACATTCTCTGTGATTGCTCAGCTCAGATTCTGAGCATCCTTCACCTTGTCCCATTGTTTTTCCAAGTGAGGCTTTGCTTTGTGCTGCTCATCCCGGATGAGTGATTCTTTTTTGTTAGCCCTCTCCTCACTTGTTTCTGTGAGGTTCTTGGCTAATTGTTCCATTTGCCTCTCAATTCTTCCGAGTGAGTCCTCATGGTTCTTGCTTATCATCTCTTGATGTTTCATCATTCTCTCTACTAAGATTTCCAGATTAGTGATCCTCTAAGAGTCTTGTAAGATTGGTTGGTTGTGGGGTGTTAGGGGTTGGAAGGGTGGGTAGTGTGGTGGTATGCAGTGATTGTTGTTGGTATGGTGAATTTTTTGCAGGTTTGGGAAATTGGGGTTGTTGTAATTGAAGTCCCTTTGTTCCTGATATTGAGATTCCCTCATTCTTAGATAAGAATGTGGCTTCCATGGTGGAAATTGTGCCTTCACTGTAGTAGAATGGAGAAAATCAATTTGTCTAGCTATTGACTCCAATTGTTGCTGAGTTTGCTGATGTAGCTGTTTACTTTGATTCATGACTGCCTTCATTCCTTCAAGATTCATTATCTCCTTTTCTGAAGTTGCATTCTGTGGGGTCTCAAATGAGTGTTGGTTATTGGCTCTCTTGTCATTGAGCTCTGCAGTTCCTTGGCCAGCTGTTGTTGCTTTGAGAAGGTCATTTGAGACGTAATCCACCGCTCTTCTTGTTTCTGGGGTTAATCTTTCATAGAACGCTTGGAAACCCACTTTGTCATTTGCTTTCTTGTATCTTTCCCATGCTTTGAACAATGGTTCTTCCTCTCCTTGTATGAATGGATGTATTCCCTCTTTCATCTTGATGTTTTGTTGGGATGAGGAGAATTTGGCCAGAAATTTGGTAACTAAATCGTCCCAACTAGTAATACTTCCCTGGGGAAAGGTTTCGAACCATTGTGCAGCTTCATCCCTTAGTGAGAAGGGAAATAACAAGAGCTTACAGGTGTCATGATTTACACCATCGGGGTTGACAGCACCACAAGTCCTTAGAAAAATGGATATATGCTGTTCAGGATCTTCCACTGGGTTTCCGCCGTAGGAACAATTTTTCTTGATTAATGTGATGAGTTGCGGCTTCATGTTGTGGTGTTCTTCTTTCTCAGAAACTCCTTCTTCAATGATATCCTTCCCTCTGGCTGCTCTTCTTTCCTGTGACATATAAATCAATCACAAGGAATACACAGTGGTATTTTTGAGAATAGAGTGTAGTTAATTGAGACAAAACCTCAAACAGTTAGCGTGTTAATAGAGGCAAATCTTCAAACAGTTAGTGGGTTAGTCAAAAATAAAGAAAAAGTGCTTGATCTAAACTACCACCTCACTTAATCATTGTCAATCTAATCAATCCCCGGCAACGGCACCAAAAACTTGATGTGCGGAAAACGATCCGACACAAAACTTACCGGCAAGTGCATCGGGTCGCATCAAGTAATAAAAACTCACGGGAGTGAGGTCGATCCCACAGGGATTGAAGGATTGAGCAATTTTGGTTTAGTGGTTGATTTAGTCAAGCGAATCAAGATTTGGTTGAGTGATTTGTGATTTGCAGAAATGAAATTGCATTGAAAGTAAAGGGAATGTGTAAATTGCATGAAATTAAAGAGGGCAAGGAATTAAAGTGCTGAATCTTAAAGAACAAGAAATTAAATGGCAAAAACTTAGAATGTAAGAAATGTAGATTGCGGAATCTTAAAGTGCAAGGAATGTAAACGGCTGGAATTGTAAAGGGGATTGGGGATTGGATTTGCAGAATTTAAACAAGGAAAAATAAATTGCATCAAACAGAAGCGTAAAAGAGGGTTTGGGTTGAATCGGATCTGAAGCAAAACAAGTAAATGAACATGAAAAGCAAAAACAGAATGTAAACTTTGGAATCAGATCTCAGGACCCAGAGACTAGAAAACCAAGTCTAGATCTCAATGCCTTCCTAGATCCAACAAGAACAATTGCAAGAGAAATGTAAATTTGCAAAGAAAGTAGATGAAGAGCAATTAACCGAAACTGAAATTCAATTAAGTAGAAAATAAACAGAGAGATCCAAGGATGAGATTGAAACAGAATTTCTTCAATTCTCCAACCCAAGATCCAAGACAATTGTAATTGAAATTGAAAGCAACAAAACTAAGAGGAAGAGAAGTGAATTCTCCTTCCCCGAGACTAAGAAATTAAAGATCACTCAATACCAAAAGCTCTCCGAAAACTATTCTAAAAACTAAAAGGGAAAGCTCCCTATGAAAACTAAAAAGAAGAGCCTCTCTATGAAAACTAAAAAGAAGAGCTCTCTATGAAAACTAAAAAGAAGAGCTTTTCCGAAAACTTGAATTCTATCCTATTTATACACTTTCTTCAAATGATCTTCAAGCCTTGAGTTGGGCCTTTGCTCTTGGTGGAATTGGGTTGAGAGAGGCCTTGGTTGATTGCTCTTGGAGTTTGGAGAGGAATCAAAGTGAACCAATTGAACCGGGTTAGAGTTTTGCAAAAGTTTGAGTAAAAGTTTGAGTAAAAGTTTGAGGCTAACTTTTACTCCAACTTTTCACCTCAGCTTCCTCATTTTGCTGATACCAACGTTGGTGCAAAAGTTAGGGGTCTAACTTTTGCTCCAACGTTGGCCTTCCTTAGTGCTCTTATGGCGCCAACGTTAGCCCAAAAGTTAGAGGCTAACGTTGGCGCAAACTTTTGCTCCCCCTTTGTGATTTTCATGCGCCAATGTTAGCCTAAAAGTTAGGGGCTAACGTTGGCGCAAACTTTTGGTGGCCAGAGGGTGTTTTTTCATGTGCCAACGTCCCAGGGAGTGATTTTCATGCGCCAACGTTAGCCAAAAAGTTAGGGGCTAACGTTGGCGCAAACTTTTGGTGCCCAGGGAGAGTTTTGCATGTGCTAACGTTAGCCCAAAAGTTAGGGGCTAACGTTGGGGCAAACTTTTCACCCAAAAGTTTGTGCAAAAGTTTGAGGCTAACTTTTGGTCCAGCTTTTTGCTTCCTGGTTCATTTTCACTTATTCCAAAAGTTTGAGCTAAAGTTTGAGGCAAACTTTTGCTCAAACTTTTTGTCCTCTCTTCCTCCTATCCATTCCTTCTTGCTTCAACCTCTCTCCAAGCTTTCTTCACCTATCATTAATCAACCAAACACATCAAAGCTATGCTCTAAATCATGAGATATTCATTCTATCATAATATGTAACAATTATAGCATCAAACCTCATGAAATTGCATTAATTTATCTATTGTTGATTCAATCAAAGGAAGCATGAAAATCCACCCAAATTGGCTTGCTTAGACCTCAAGAAAGTACATAATTCAAGTGAAAACAAAAGAGAAAGACTAGTGAAACTAGGCTAAGATGACTTGTCATCAATAACTCTACACCCAAACAGTTAACTTTTTTTTGCTGCACTTGTTCACAAATTAAGCATAAATTAATTTAAAAAATTTAAAATTTTACTTTTTTATTTATTGGATATTTTTGGAATTTTTTATTTTTTTACAATTACAAAAAATATTTTTTAGTGTAAAAATTAAAAAAATAATAAATTTACAGATATGTTGTTTACTAGATATTGCTCGACTTTATTTTATTTTTATTATTTAAAGATAAAACACTTAATAATATAATTTAAAAATTCAAAAATAAAAAAATTTGTTTTTAAAAATTTTTTATTTTTTTAAAAATATTTTTTATTTTTTTATTCACCGAATAATGCTACACCTAGACAGTTGACTATTTTTTTGCTGCACTTATTCACAAATTAAGAATAAATTAATTTAAAAATTTAAAATTTCATTTTTTTATTTTTTGTATATTTTTGGAATTTTTTATTTTTTACAACTCGAAAAAAATATCTTTTAAACATAAAATTTAAAAGAAATAATAAATTTACAGATCTGTTGTTTACTAGATATTGCTAGACTTTATTTTATTTTTATTATTTAAATAAAAAATTTAATAATATTATTTAAAAGTTAAAAAATAAAAAATTTAGTTTTTTAAAATTTTTTATTATTTGAAAAATATTTTTCATTTTTTTATTCACCGGATAACTCTACACCCAGACAGTTGACTTTTTTTGCTGCACTTGTTCACAAATTCAGAATAAATTAATTTAAAAATTTAAAATTTCATTTTTTTATTTTTTGTATATTTTTGGAATTTTTTATTTTTTACAACTCAAAAAATATCTTCTAAACATAAAATTTAAAAGAAATAATAAATTTACAGATCTGTTGTTTACTAGATATTGCTAGACTTTATTTTATTTTTATTATTTAAATAAAAAAATTTAATAATATTATTTAAAAGTTCAAAAATAAAAAATTTAGTTTTTTAAAATTTTTTATTATTTGAAAAATATTTTTCATTTTTTTATTCACCGGATAACTCTACACCCAGACAGTTGACTTTTTTTTGCTGCACTTGTTCACAAATTCAGAATAAATTAATTTAAAAAATTTAAAATTTTAATTTTTTATGTTTTACAATTAGCAAAAAATATTTTTTAGTGTTAAAAATTAAAAAATAATAAATTTATAGATCTATTGTTTACTAGATATTGTTGGACTTTATTTTATTTTTTTTATTTAAATAAAAAATTTAATAATATTATTTAAAAGTTCAAAAATAAAAAATTTAGTTTTTTTAAATTTTTATTTTTTGAAAAATATTTTTCATTTTTTTATTCACCGGATAACTCTACACCCAGACAGTTGATTTTTTTTGCTGCACTTGTTCACAAATTAAGAATAAATTAATTTAAAAACTTAAAATTTTAATTTTTTTATTTTTTGTATATTTTTGGAATTTTTTATATTTTACAACTCGAAAAAAATATCTTTTTAGCATAAAATTTAAAAGAAATAATAAATTTACAGATCTATTGTTTACTAGATATTGCTGGACTTTATTTTGTTTTTATTATTTAAAGATAAAACACTTAATAATATAATTTAAAAATTCAAAAATAGAAAATTTAGTTTTTTAAAATTTTTTATTTTTTGAAAAATATTTTTCATTTTTTTATTCACCGGATAACTCTACACCCAGACAGTTGACTTTTTTTGCTGCACTTGTTCACAAATTAAGCATAAATTAATTTAAAAATTTAAATTTTACTTTTTTATTTATTGGATATTTTTGGAATTTTTTTATTTTTTTACAATTACAAAAAATATTTTTTAGTGTAAAAATTAAAAAAATAATAAATTTACGGATATGTTGTTTACTAGATATTGCTCAACTTTATTTTATTTTTATCATTTAAAGATAAAACACTTAATAATATAATTTAAAAATTCAAAAATAAAAAATTTTGTTTTTTAAAATTTTTTATTTTTTTAAAATATTTTTATTTTTTTATTCACCGAATAATGCTACACCCAGACAGTTGACTATTTTTTTGCTGCACTTATTCACAACTTAAGAATAAATTAATTTAAAAATTTAAAATTTCATTTTTTTATTTTTTGTATATTTTTGGAATTTTTTATTTTTTACAACTCGAAAAAAATATCTTTTTAGCATAAAATTTAAAAGAAATAATAAATTTACAGATTTGTTGTTTACTAGATATTGCTAGACTTTATTTTATTTTTATTATTTAAATAAAAAAATTTAATAATATTATTTAAAAGTTCAAAAATAAAAAATTTAGTTTTTTAAAATTTTTTATTATTTGAAAAATATTTTTCATTTTTTTATTCACCGGATAACTCTACACCCAGACAGTTGACTTTTTTTTGCTGCACTTGTTCACAAATTCAGAATAAATTAATTTAAAAAATTTAAAATTTTAATTTTTTAGTTTTTGGAATTTTTTTATTTTTTTACAATTAGCAAAAAATATTTTTTAGTGTTAAAAATTAAAAAATAATAAATTTATAGATCTATTGTTTACTAGATATTGCTGGACTTTATTTTGTTTTTATTATTTAAATAAAAAAAATTTAATAATATTATTTAAAAGTTCAAAAATAAAAAATTGAGTTTTTCAAAATTTTTTATTTTTTGAAAAATATTTTTCATTTTTTTATTCCCCGAAGAACTCCACACCCAAACAGTTGACTTTTTTTGCTACACTTGTTCACAAATTAAGAATAAATTAATTTAAAAAATTTAAAATTTTAATTTTTTTATTTTTTGGATATTTTTAAAATTTTTTTATCTTTTTACAATTAGCAAAAAATATTTTTTAGTGTAAAAATTAAAAAATAATGAATTTACAGATCTATTGTTTACTAGATATTGTTGGACTTTATTTTGTTTTTATTATTTAAATAAGAAAATTTAATAATATTATTTAAAAGTTAAAAAATAAAAAATTTAGTTTTTTAAAATTTTTTATTTTTTGAAAAATATTTTTCATTTTTTTATTCACCGGATAACTCTACACCCAGACAGTTGATTTTTTTTTGCTGCACTTGTTCACAAATTAAGAATAAATTAATTTAAAAATTTAAAAATTTTAATTTTTTACTTTTTGGATATTTTTGGAACTTTTTATTTTTTTACAATTAGCAAAAAATATTTTTTAGTGTAAAAATTAAAAAATAATAAATTTACAGAACTATTGTTTACTAGATACTGTTAGACTTTATTTTGTTTTTATTATTTCAATAAAAAAATTTAATAATATTATTTAAAAGTTCAAAAATAAAAAATTTACTTTTTTAAAATTTTTATTTTTTGAAAAATATTTTTTATTTTTTTATTCACCGGATAACTCTACACCCAAACAGTTGACTTTTTTTTGCTGCACTTGTTCACAAATTAAGCATAAATTAATTTAAAAATTTAAAATTTTACTTTCTTATTTACTGGATATTTTTGAATTTTTTTTATTTTTTTACAATTACAAAAAATATTTTTTAGTGTAAAAATTAAAAAAATAATAAATTTACAGATATGTTGTTTACTAGATATTGCTCGACTTTATTTTATTTTTATTATTTAAAGATAAAACACTTAATAATATAATTTAAAAATTCAAAAATAAAAAATTTTGTTTTTTAAAATTTTTTATTTTTTTAAAAATATTTTTTATTTTTTTATTCACCGAATAATGCTACACCCAGACAATTGACTATTTTTTTGCTGCACTTATTCACAAATTAAGAATAAATTAATTTAAAAATTTAAAATTTCATTTTTTTATTTTTTGTATATTTTTGGAATTTTTTATTTTTTACAACTCGAAAAAATATCTTTTAAACATAAAATTTAAAAGAAATAATAAATTTACAGATCTGTTGTTTACTAGATATTGCTAGACTTTATTTTATTTTTATTATTTAAATAAAAAAATTTAATAATATTATTTAAAACTTCAAAAATAAAAAATTTAGTTTTTTAAAATTTTTTATTATTTGAAAAATATTTTTCATTTTTTTATTCACCGGATAACTCTACACCCAAACAGTTGACTTTTTTTGCTGCACTTGTTCACAAATTCAGAATAAATTAATTTAAAAAATTTAAAATTTTAATTTTTTATTTTTTGGATATTTTTGGAATTTTTTATTTTTTTACAATTAGCAAAAAATATTTTTTAGTGTAAAAATTAAAAAATAATAAATTTACAAATCTATTGTTTACTAGATACTGTTGGATTTTATTTTGCTTTTATTATTTAAATAAAAAAATTTAATAATATTATTTAAAAGTTCAAAAATAAAAAATTTAATTTTTTAAAATTTTTATTTTTTGAAAAATATTTTTCATTTTTTTATTCACCGGATAACTCTACACCCAAACAGTTGACTTTTTTTTTGCTGCACTTGTTCACAAATTAAGCATAAATTAATTTAAAAATTTAAAATTTTACTTTTTTATTTACTGGATATTTTTGGAATTTTTTAGTTTCTTACAATTACAAAAAATATTTTTTAGTGTAAAAATTAAAAAAATAATAAATTTACAGATATGTTGTTTACTAGATGTTGCTCGACTTTATTTTATTTTTATTATTTAAAGATAAAACACTTAATAATATAATTTAAAAATTCAAAAATAAAAAATTTTGTTTTTTAAAATTTTTTATTTTTTTAAAAATATTTTTTATTTTTTTATTCACCGAATAATGCTACACCCAGACAGTTGACTATTTTTTTGCTGCACTTATTCACAAATTAAGAATAAATTAATTTAAAAATTTAAAATTTCATTTTTTTATTTTTTGTATATTTTTGGAATTTTTTATTTTTTACAACTCGAAAAAATATCTTTTAAACATAAAATTTAAAAGAAATAATGAATTTACAGATCTGTTGTTTACTAGATATTGCTAGACTTTATTTTATTTTTATTATCTAAATAAAAAATTTAATAATATTATTTAAAAGTTCAAAAATAAAAAACTTAGTTTTTTAAAATTTTTTATTATTTGAAAAATATTTTTCATTTTTTTATTCACCGGATAACTCTACACCCAGACAGTTGACTTTTTTTGCTGCACTTGTTCACAAATTCAGAATAAATTAATTTAAAAATTTAAAAATTTTAATTTTTTACTTTTTGGATATTTTTGGAACTTTTTATTTTTTTAGAATTAGCAAAAAATATTTTTTAGTGTAAAAATTAAAAAATAATAAATTTACAGATCTATTGTTTACTAGATATTGTTAGACTTTATTTTGTTTTTATTATTTAAATAAAAAAATTTAATAATATTATTTAAATGTTCAAAAATAAAAAATTTACTTTTTTAAATTTTTATTTTTTGAAAAATATTTTTCATTTTTTTATTCACCGGATAACTCTACACCCAAACAGTTGACTTTTTTTGCTGCACTTGTTCACAAATTAAGCATAAATTAATTTAAAAATTTAAAATTTTACTTTCTTATTTACTGGATATTTTTGAAATTTTTTTATTTTTTTACAATTACAAAAAATATTTTTTAGTGTAAAAATTAAAAAAATAATAAATTTACAGATATGTTGTTTACTAGATATTGCTCGACTTTATTTTATTTTTATTATTTAAAGATAAAACACTTAATAATATAATTTAAAAATTCAAAAATAAAAAATTTTGTTTTTTAAAATTTTTTATTTTTTTAAAAATATTTTTTATTTTTTTATTCACCAAATAATGCTACACCCAGACAATTGACAATTTTTTTGCTGCACTTATTCACAAATTAAGAATAAATTAATTTAAAAATTTAAAATTTCATTTTTTTATTTTTTGTATATTTTTGGAATTTTTTATTTTTTACAACTCGAAAAAATATCTTTTAAACATAAAATTTAAAAGAAATAATAAATTTACAGATCTGTTGTTTACTAGATATTGCTAGACTTTATTTTATTTTTATTATTTAAATAAAAAAATTTAATAATATTATTTAAAACTTCAAAAATAAAAAATTTAGTTTTTTAAAATTTTTTATTATTTGAAAAATATTTTTCCTTTTTTTATTCACCGGATAACTCTACACCCAGACAGTTGACTTTTTTTGCTGCACTTGTTCACAAATTCAGAATAAATTAATTTAAAAAATTTAAAATTTTAATTTTTTATTTTTTGGATATTTTTGGAATTTTTTATTTTTTTACAATTAGCAAAAAATATTTTTTAGTGTAAAAATTAAAAAATAATAAATTTACAAATCTATTGTTTACTAGATACTGTTGGACTTTATTTTGCTTTTATTATTTAAATAAAAAAAATTTAATAATATTATTTAAAAGTTCAAAAATAAAAAATTTAATTTTTTAAAATTTTTATTTTTTGAAAAATATTTTTCATTTTTTTATTCACCGGATAACTCTACACCCAAACAATTGACTTTTTTTTGCTGCACTTGTTCACAAATTAAGCATAAATTAATTTAAAAATTTAAAATTTTACTTTTTTATTTACTGGATATTTTTGGAATTTTTTAGTTTCTTACAATTACAAAAAATATTTTTTAGTGTAAAAATTAAAAAAATAATAAATTTACAGATATGTTGTTTACTAGATGTTGCTCGACTTTATTTTATTTTTATTATTTAAAGATAAAACACTTAATAATATAATTTAAAAATTCAAAAATAAAAAATTTTGTTTTTTAAAATTTTTTTTTTAAAAATATTTTTTATTTTTTTATTCACCGAATAATGCTACACCCAGACAGTTGACTATTTTTTTGCTGCACTTATTCACAAATTAAGAATAAATTAATTTAAAAATTTTAAATTTCATTTTTTTATTTTTTGTATATTTTTGGAATTTTTTATTTTTTACAACTCGAAAAAATATCTTTTAAACATAAAATTTAAAAGAAATAATGAATTTACAGATCTGTTGTTTACTAGATATTGCTAGACTTTATTTTATTTTTATTATTTAAATAAAAAATTTAATAATATTATTTAAAAGTTCAAAAATAAAAAACTTAGTTTTTTAAAATTTTTTATTATTTGAAAAATATTTTTCAATTTTTTATTCACCGGATAACTCTACACCCAGACAGTTGACTTTTTTTGCTGCACTTGTTCACAAATTCAGAATAAATTAATTTAAAAAATTTAAAATTTTAATTTTTTATTTTTTGGATATTTTTGGAATTTTTTATTTTTTACGATTAGCAAAAAATATTTTTTAGTGTTAAAAATTAAAAAATAATAAATTTATAGATCTATTGTTTTCTAGATATTGCTGGACTTTATTTTGTTTTTATTATCTAAAGATAAAACACTTAATAATAAAATTTAAAAATTCAAAAATTAAAAATTTAGTTTTTTAAAATTTTTTATTTTTTCAAAAATATTGTTCATTTTTTTATTCACCGGATAACTCTACACCGAGACACTTGACTTTTTTTTGCTGCACTTGTTCACAAATTAAGCATAAATTAATTTAAAAAATTTAAAATTTTACTTTTTTATTTATTGGATATTTTTGGAATTTTTATTTTTTTATAATTACAAAAAATATTTTTTAGTGTAAAAATTAAAAAATAATAAATTTACAGATATGTTGTTTACTAGATATTGCTCGACTTTATTTTATTTTTATTATTTGAAGATAAAACACTTAATAATATAATTTAAAAATTCAAAAATAAAAAATTTTGTTTTTTAAAATTTTTTATTTTTTTAAAAATATTTTTTTCACCGAATAATGCTACACCCACACAGTTGACTGTTTTTTTGCTGCACTTGTTCACAAATTAAGAATAAATTAATTTAAAAATTTAAAATTTTAATTTTTTTATTTTTTGTATATTTTTGGAACTTTTATTTTTTGCAGCTCGAAAAAAATATCTTTTTCGCATAAAATTTAAAAGAAATAATAAATTTACAAATCTGTTGTTTACTAGATATTGCTAAACTTTATTTTATTTTTATTATTTAAATAAAAAATTTTTTTAATATTATTTAAAAGTTCAAAAATAAAAAATTTAGTTTTTTAAAATTTTTATTTTTTGAAAAATATTTTTCATTTTTTTATTCACCGGATAACTCTACACCCAGACAGTTGACTTTTTTTTTGCTGCACTTGTTCACAAATTAAGCATAAATTAATTTAAAAAATTTAAAATTTTACTTTTTTATTTATTGTATATTTTTGGAATTTTTTTACAATTACAAGAATATTTTTTAGTGTAAAAATTAAAAAAATAAAAAATTTACAAATATGTTGTTTACTAGATATTGCTTGACTTTATTTTATTTTTATTATTAAAAGATAAAACACTTAATAATATAATTTAAAAATTCAAAAATAAAAAATTTTGTTTTTTAAATTTTTTTATAAATATTTTTTATTTTTTTATTCACCGAATAATGCTACACCTAGATAGTTGACTATTTTTTTGCTGCACTTGTTCACAAATTAAGAATAAATTAATTTAAAAATTTAAAATTTTAATTTTTTTATTTTTTGTATATTTTTTGAATTTTTTATTTTTTACAACTCGAAAAAAATATATTTTTAGCATAAAATTTAAAAGAAATAATAAATTTACAGATCTGTTGTTTACTAGATATTGCTAAACTTTATTTTATTTTTATTATTGAAATAAAAAAAATTTAATAATATTATTTAAAAGTTCAAAAATAAAAAATTTAGTTTTTTAAAATTTTTATTTTTTGAAAAATATTTTTCATTTTTTTATTCACCGGATAACTCAACACCCAGACAGTTGACTCTTTTTTGCTGCACTTGTTCACAAATTAAGAATAAATTAATTTAAAAAATTTAAAATTTTAATTTTTTATTTTTTGGATATTTTTGGAATTTTTATTTTTTTACAATTATGAAAAAATATTTTTTTGTGTTAAAAAATTAAAAAATAATAAATTTACAGATCTATTGTTTACTAGATATTGCTGGACTTTATTTTGTTTTTATTATTTAAAGATAAAACACTTAATAATATAATTTAAAAATTCAAAAATAGAAAATATAGTTTTTTAAAATTTTTTATTTTTTGAAAAATATTTTTCATTTTTTTATTCACCGGATAACTCTACACCCAGACAGTTGACTTTTTTTTGCTACACTTGTTCACAAATTAAGCATAAATTAATTTAAAAATTTAAAATTTTACTTTTTTATTTATTGGATATTTTTGAAATTTTTTTATTTTTTTACAATTACAAAAAATATTTTTTAGTGTAAAAATTAAAAAAATAATAAATTTACAGATATGTTGTTTACTAGATATTGCTCGACTTTATTTTATTTTTATTATTTAAAGATAAAACACTTAATAATATACTTTAAAAATTCAAAAATAAAAAATTTTGTTTTTTAAAATTTTTTATTTTTTTAAAAATATTTTTTATTTTTTTATTCACCGAATAATGCTACACTCAGACAGTTGACTGTTTTTTTACTGCACTTGTTCACAAATTAAGAATAAATTAATTTAAAATTTAAAATTTTAATTTTTTTATTTTTTGGATATTTTTGGAATTTTTTTTATTTTTTACAACTCGAAAAAAATTTTTTTTAGCATAAAATTTAAAAGAAATAATAAATTTACAGATCTGTTGTTTACTAGATATTGCTAGACTTTATTTTATTTTTATTATTTAAGTAAAAAAAATTTAATAATATTCTTTAAAAGTTTAAAAATAAAAAATTTAGTTTTTTAAAATTTTTTATTTTTTGAAAAATATTTTTCATTTTTTTATTCACCGGATAACTCTACACCTAGATAGTTGAATTTTTTTGCTGCACTTGTTCACAAATTAAGAATAAATTAATTTAAAAAATTTAAAATTTTAATTTTTTATTTTTTGGATATTTTTGGAATTTTTTATTTTTTTACAATTAGCAAAAAATATTTTTTAGTGTAAAAATTTAAAAAAATAATAAATTTACAGATCTATTGTTTACTAAATATTGCTGGACTTTATTTTGTTTTTATTATTTAAAGATAAAACACTTAATAATATAATTTAAAAATTCAAAAAATAAAAAATTTAGTTTTTAAAAATTTTTATTTTTTTAAAAATATTTTTTATTTTTTTAAAAATATTTTCTATTTTTTTATTCACTGGATAATGATACAGCCAGACGGTTGACTATTTTTTTGCTGCACTTGTTCACAAATTAAGAATAAATTAATTTAAAAATTTAAAATTTTAATTATTTTTATTTTTTGGATATTTTTGGAATTTTTTATTTTTTACAACTTGAAAAAAATATTTTTTTAGCATAAAATTTAAAAGAAATAATAAATTTACAGATCTGTTGTTTACTAGATATTGCTAGACTTTATTTTATTTTTATTATTTAAATAAAAATATTTAATAATATAATTTAAAAATTTAAAAATAAAAAATTTAGTTTTTTAAAATTTTTATTTTTTTAAAAATATTTTTTATTTTTTATTCACTGGATATTGCTATACCCAGACAGTTGACTTTTTTTTACTGCACTTCTTCACAAATTAAGCATAAATTAATTTAAAATTTTAAAAATTTTAATTTTTTTATTTTTTTGGTCATTTTTTGAATATTTTTATTTTTTACAATTACAAAAAAATATTTTTTAGTTTAAAATTAAAAAAAATAAATTTTCAGATCTGTTGTTTATTAGATACTACTAGACTTTATTTTATTTTTATTATTTAAATAAAAAAATTTAATAATATAATTTAAAAGTTCAAAAATAAAAAATTTAGTTTTTTAAAATTTTTTATTTTTTGAAAAATATTTTTCATTTTTTTATTCACCGGATAATTCTACACGCAGACAGTTGACTGTTTTTTTGCTGCACTTGTTCACAAATTAAGAATAAATTAATTTAAAAATTTAAAATTTTAATTTTTTTATTTTTTAAAAGAAATAATATATTTATAGATCTGTTATTTACTAGATATTGCTAGACTTTATTTTATTTTTATTATTTAAATAAAAAACATTTAATAATATAATTTAAAAGTTCCAAAATAAAAAATTTAGTTTTTTAAAATTTTTTATTTTTTAAAAATATTTTTTATTTTTTATTCACTGGATAATGCTACACCCAGACAGTTGACTTTTTTTTGCTGCACTTATTCACAAATTAAGCATAAATTAATTTTAAAAATTTAAAATTTAAAATTTTTTTATTTTTCTGATATTTTTTTAATTTTATAATTTTTTACAATTAGAAAAAATATTTTTTTAGTTTAAAATTAATAAAAATAAATTTACAGATCCGTTGTGATGTGCGGAAAACGATCCGACACAAAACTCACCGGCAAGTGTACCGGGTCACATCAAGTAATAAAACTCATGGGAGTGAGGTCGATCCCACAGGGATTGAAGGATTGAGCAATTTTAGCTTAGTGGTTGATTTAGTCAAGCAAATAGAAGTTGAGTTGTGTGATTTGTGATTGACAAAAGCTAAATTGCATGAAATGTAAAGGGAAAGGGTAAATTGCAGTAAATTAAAGTGAACAGAAAATAAAAGTGTTGAATCTTAAAGAACAAGAAATTAAATGGCAGAAACTTAGAATGCAAGAAATGTAAATTGCAGAATCTTAGAGTGCAAGAAATGTAAATGGCTTGAATTGTAAATGGGTCAGGGATGTGGGTTTGCAGAAATTAAACAAAGAAAAGTAAAATTTTAACAAACGGAAGAGGAGAAGATGGATTCAAATAAACCGGATCTCAAACAGAAATGAAAATGAACTTGGAGAAGCATTCAATCAAAGAAATTAAAATGGAAACCGGCAGATCTCAGGACCCAAGAGACTAGATAACTAAGTCTAGATCTCAGTGCCTTCCTAGATCCAAATTCAGAGAGCGATTGCAAAATTAAAGAAGAAAGCAATGTAGAAAAGTAAATCCAAAGTTCAATTTCTCAAAATGGTTCGGTAAATCAAACAATGAGGTGAGATTGAAACAGAATTTCTTCAAATCTCAACACCCAAACTCGAAGCAAAGTAAACAACAAAGGGGAAGAAAATCCCAAGGAGGAGAATTCAATTCTCTTCTCCAATTCCCCCGAAAACTCTAAATCAAACTCAAAACAACAATGAAAAATCCAAATGAGCTCTAATCCGTAAGCTAGAAAAATTCTAAAAGTAAAAGCGTACCTAAAACTTAAAATCTAAACTATTTATACACTTTCTTCTAATGGTCTTCAAGCCTTGAATTGGGCCTTTACTCTTGATGGAATTGGGTTGACAATAGCCTCCGTTGAATGCTTTTAACCTTGGGAAGAACCTACGCCTTGAACCGGGCCATGAACCATTCAAGTTTGAGTCAAAGTTTGAGGTAAACTTTGACTCAAACTTCATTATGCAGATTGCCCCTTGTGCTGTCATTGGCATTTGAGTCCAAGTTTGAGGTCCAACTTGAACTCAAACTTGGCTCTTCCTAGTTCCTCTTTGGCCCAGCGTTTGACCTCAAGTTTGAGGCAAACGCTGGCGCAAACTTGGTGAGCTCCAGGGTTGATGTTTTTTTGAGCCAACGTTTGACCTCAAGTTTGAGGCAAAGTTGGCGCAAGCTTTTGGCTTCCCTGGTTGGAAATTCTTCAAGCCAACGTTTGACCTCAAGTTTGAGGCAAACGTTGGCGCAAACTTTGCTTGCATCCAGGGTGAAATTATGCTTTTCCTCACGTTTGAGCTTAAGTTTGAGGCAAACTTTAGCTCAAACGTGAGTCCTTCTTTTTGCCCTTGCCATCTCCTTTTCTTCAACCTTCTTCCAAGCCTCTTTCCACTTATCATCAATCAACAATTGCATCAAAGCTATGCTGTAATCATGAAAGTTCTTCTTCTTCTTGAAATTCAAGCAATTATGGCACAAAAACTCATGAAAATGTATCAATTTATCCATGATTGATTGAACATAAGGAAAACTGAAATTCTACCCAAATAGCTTACTTATGGCTCAAGAGAGTGCATAAAATCTATTGAAAACAAAAGAAAAAGACTAGTGAAACTAGGCTAAGATGACCTGTCGTCACAACACCAAATTTAAAGCTTGCTTGTCCCCAAGCAAGTACTGAATTTATTGAGAAGAAAGAATGAAATGGAAGAGGATGTTTATGCTAGCAGAGTATTATTGGTAGCTCATGGGGTTTTATGCAGATATGTAACTACTCGCTTCTTATTGACATTTAGGCCTAGAAAGTCTCCTCCAAGCATCAAGCAACACACTGCTATGATCTCTCATTATTCCTTTGTCCTTGGTTACTAATATTTTTTTTTCTTTAAGCTTTAGTTCAGTGTCATGTGTAACAAGTTCTTTTCTTTATTTATGCTTGACACATTATTCACTATAGACACTTGGCTCACATTCCTTCTTAGAACATTGATGCCCAGCACCTCTTTGGGTTACTAAATGCCTTGTAGTTAGGTTGCTCTTGATAGTGGACTTTCAGTTGATAATCCCGGGTTAGTTAACCCAAGTTACCAAGTGTTGATGCACTCCAAAGAACTTAATAATCCAAGCAGATCCTAGTACAAAGACACCACAGGCATATATTCTAAGGTTCAAGCTATTGGTGTCTAGCTTTATTCTTTCTTCTTTTTATTTTTCTTGCTGCCACTTTTGGCTTTTCTCATTCCTACTTGTTTTTCTTTTCAACCAAGGACTTTTATTTTTGAGATTCATAGACAATGAGCTACTTTCTACTTAAAAGGAGAACAGTCTAGTCCTTTTATTCACTAAAAGTGAGCTACCACACAATCACACATACATGCCACCACTTACTATTATTTGACTTCTAGCTAGCAATGAACCATCTTACTTCATGTTTCAAACATTTCTTTTATTGAATTAAAAAGATACAGGGGACAGAGCATGCATTTAGTTAAGTGAAAGTAAACACACAAGCACACACTTAGACTAGTTTACTTGTTGCTGATGTGTGGAAAACGATCCAACACAAAACTCACCGGCAAGTGTACCGGGTCGCATCAAGTAGTAAAACTCACTTAGAGTGAGGTCGATCCCATAGGGATTGAAGGATTGAGCAATTTTAGTTTAGTGGTTGATTTAGTCAAGCGAATCAAGTATTGGTTGAGTGGTTTATCATTAACAGAAGCTAAATTGCTTGGAATGTAAAGGGAGAAGGGAATATTGCAGTAAATCAAAGAGCAAGAAAGTAAAGAGACTGAATCTTAAATTGTAAGTAATGTAAATAACTGAAGCTTAAAGTGCAAGAAATGTAAATTGCTTGAATCATAAAAGGAATTGGGAGTTGGGATTGCAGAATTTAAACAAGCAAAGGTAAATTGCAACAGACAGAAGAGTAGAGGATTGATTAAATGAAAATAGATCTCAATAGAAAAAGTAAAAAGGCTTTGAAGATCTAAAAACAGAAAATGAGCGATGCTTAATTTGCAGCAATTTAAAAGAGGATTGAAGATCTCAGGAGTGGAAGAGACTAGATAACAAGTCTAGATCTCAAATCCTTCCTTGATCCAACAAGAACAATTGCAAAAGAAATGAAGGATAGTAAATTGCAGAAAGAGTAGAAGATGAAGCAGTAAATAGAGATTGAAATTCAATTCTGCAGAAAAGTAAAACAAGAGATCACAAGGTGAGATTGAAACAGAATTTCTTCAATTCTTCACCCAAGATCCAAAGCAAGAAAAGTAAAGCGTGCTCAAGCAAGAACAAGGAAGAAGAGAGATCAATTCTCCTTCCCAATTCTCTAAGAAATTCCAAAGTTCAAAATTAAAATGCAGGTAAAAAAAGAAAAAATTCAAAATGAAGTCTAGAGGTTCTAAAAATAAAAGAAAGAAGGGTTAAAAGTCCTAATTACATCAAACTAGCTCCTATTTATACACTTTCTATTCTTGGATTTTGGGATTTGGATGGGCTTTTGATTTGGTGAAGAAATGAATTAAGTTGGATTTTTAATTGAATTTTAGCCCAAGTTGAGATGTGCTCCCAGGAGGATGCTCAGCTCACAAGTTGAGCTGAGCATTGAGGCCTTGTGTGGATTTGCCTTGCACCGTGCCAAGCATCAGGGGAATGCTCAGCTCAACTTGTGAGCTGAGCATTGGTGCCTTGGTGCGCTGCCCTTGGACCGTGCCAAATTTGTTGTGCGCTCCACTCCTTCCTGGCCGTGCCAAGATGTGCCCCCTTGCACCAAGAAGTAGCGGTCTTCTCACTAAGTGAGCGGAGCATTGGCGCTCACAAGGAGAGGTCCTTGGTTCGAAACTTGCTGAATGCATGCGCTGGAGCTTTTCCTTGGTTTCCTTGTGGTGCCTTGCTCCTTGCTTCCTTGAGGTGTTGAGTTCGAATCCTGGAGGTGGCATTTTGCCTATTTTTGGCTTATTTTCCTTGTGAGTAGCGCCTCCATCACCCCCTTTGGTCATGGGTTCAAGTCTTGGGGCATGCACTTTGCAACTTATTTTCTTTGAATTATTCCTCAATGCTTTCGACAATGCTCACTTGGTGAGCTGAGCATTGTTTTTCTTTTCCTTGTTTCTTGGCTTCCTATTGTGCTCAGCTCACAAAGTGAGCAGAGCATTGTGCCTTGGTCCCATGGGAGTGAGTGTAGTGCTCACTTAGTGAGCATTGTACTCTTGGAGTGAGCTTCAAGGTTTCATGCGCCACACTTCCTCCTTTCTTTGCCACACTTTCTTCCTTGAGCCACACTTTTTAGGCCACGTTTTCTTCTTTTCTTCACCTACAATTAATCAAAACAACTAATCAAAGTATCACCAAATTCACAAGGTTTATAAATCATTAAAAATCAATTAAATTTAGCCTAAACCTCATGATTTAGCATCAATTAAATGGTGGTTGTTTGATTCAAAGAAGTCATGCATTTCCATTCCAAATCACTTACTTAGAATGCAAGAAAGTGCATAAAACCTAATAAAAACAAAGAAAAAGACTAGTGAAACTAGGTTAAGATGACTTGTCATCACAACACCAAACTTAAAACTTGCTAGTCCCCAAGCAAGAAAAGAATTATGCTCAAAGGTTCTTTCAATCAGAATGGATTTAAAGAATAACATGTGCTATCATGTGAGTGAAGTGATTAAGTGACAATGGGGTGAACTCTAAATTATATGCTCATGCAAGGATTTCAGTGCTTACTAGTCCCCACATCTTGGAAGTCTTAGGTCTTAGAACTTTCATCCAAATGGTATCATGGAGATCCCTCTATAGGTAATCACCTTGAAGCAGCTTATATTTTCATGTGCTTTGGCCTTGACTCTAAGTGTCATGTCTCAAAGCGGCTCTTTAGATAAGCTTTCAATCAATACTCCTAAACCAGTTGGTTTTAAGGTATTAGGTGTTAAAGCACCCCTAAGGATTTACTTGCTCAAGCCTCTCTCTTTGACACAATTCGACCACAAGCATTTACTAGAATAACAACTCTTTGAGTTCTTGTTTCTTTCTTCTTTTCTGCCTAGTAATTGATGCTCAGAACCTTGGGCCATGTTCTTTTTGTTTTTATATTTTCTTTATTTTTCTTTTGATTGCTGCTTCTTGGATCAATAAATGTTTGAGAATCTCCACAATACTTCTTTGAACTTTATGTCCTGCCCATGAGCTCCCATGCAAGTTTTCATAAGCATGCAACCTCAATGCATAGTCACACAACTAGAACCACCACTTCTCCTAATCTTTTACTTGCCTCAAAATTGTTTAATTCCTCAATCCTTCTTTTCAAAGAACTGTTATGTGGTGCCCCTTTTTTTTTTGAAATCTTGAGTGCACGCAAGTTTGAAAAGTATAGTGTTGTGAATAATCAAGCATCTTAATTATTGAATTATAGAGAACTGTACTAAACAGACAGACAAACAGGGATATAATATCACTTTCAATCATAGCAATATCTGATGTAAAATAATCACTTAACAATACAACCTTTTGGAGTTTACTTGCTTTCCTCCTCCTCATCATCATCATTGCTGGTCTTCACATTCCTCTTTCATCTCTTTGATTGATGATGCTTAACCTTTCCAAAAGTTTGTATGATGCTCTGCAGTTATATTGAAAGTTGCTTGTTCCCCAAGCACTTGAAAAATGGTTAGCATGCATTGATTATTTGTGGGCTTTTGAACTTACTTTGGTGTGGGAACACCAAACTTAGTGCCTTGCCAGTGATTCTCATGCATCAAATTAACCATATGTGAAATTCCTTTTTTTCTTTGCTAAAAGTAATAAAACTGAAAACTAGGAAACGGCAAAATAGTTAACTAGTTTATCTAAATGCTTGAAGCTAGCATTATGCAGAAGGTGAGAGTATGTTTTATGATGAGATTTTGGTGGAACACCAAACTTAGAATCCTTCATTCCCCCTTATATTGTTTTGGTGTGCAACACCAAACTTAGCTTCTTGCAATATAGATAAAGCTAATTAACCTTTTTATTGAAATAGCTATGAAAAGAAAACTACCTCAGGTTGGGTTGCCTCCCAACAAGCGCTCTTTTATTGTCATTAGCTTGACATCCTCCATTCTTTGATCATGGAGGCTGAAAATCATAGTGCCTAAGCTGTTCACCTCTTATTGTAAACTTCCTTCCAGTCTCCTCTTTGATGATCTCTAGGTGTTCAAGTGAAAGGATCTGGTTCACAGTATAGTACTCAGATAATTATGGACACACCTTCATTGGTTAGGTTTTTATCATCACTTTATCCCCTGGTGAGAAGCCTTCAGTAGGGATCTTCTTGTTTCTCCACCCTCTTGGCCTCTTCTTCTTTTCTTTCTCAAAAGATACTCCTTGCCTTGGTGGTTCTTTATCTGGAGTGTTGAGGTTCTCATCTGGGGGTTTTGGATCTAGTTCCTCCTTGATTTCTTTGGTCTGTTGCACCATCTCTACTTCTTTCAAGCATGGATTTGGAATTCTTGGAGTTAACTCATTGAATGCCTCTTTCAAGCTTTGATCCCTGGCTTTATCCTCCATACAATCTTCTTCTTGAGTGGGCTCATGCAGGATTTTAAAAACATGGAATGCTAGGTGCTCATCATGCACTCTTAGCAGCAATTCCCCTTTTTCAACATCTATCAATGCTCTGCCCGTAGTCAGGAAAGGCCTCCCCAGGATGATGGGAGTGTTAGGGTCCTCCTCCATATACAGGATGACAAAATCAGCTGGGAGAAGGAATTTTCCCACTTTTACCAGCACATTCCCTACAACTCCGATTGCTTGCTGAATGGACTTGTCAGCCATTTGAAGAGCTATTCGAGTGGGTTTCAGTTCAAAAATTTGAAGCTTCCTTATGAGAGATAGAGGCATCAAGTTTATGCTTGCACCAAGGTCACAAAATGATTTCTCAATAGTTATGTCTCCTATGGTACAAGGTATATAATACCTTCCAGGATCATCTTCTTCTTTGGTAGACCTCTTTGGAGAATAGCACTACACTCCATTGTCATTTCAACAGTTTGTCCTTCCTTCAAGGGTCTTTTCTTTGTTAGCACTTCTTTCATAAATTTGGCATATAATGGCATCTGTTCAAGTGCTTCTAAGAAAGGAATATTGATGCTGAGTGTCTTGAATATGTCCAGGAACTTTGAATATTGCTTATCCTCATTTTCTTTTTTGAACCTCTGAGGGTGCGGAAGTTTGGGGACATCTGGCTTCTCCCCTTCCGTCTTCTCTTGTAGCTGTGTTTCAAGGATGTCCTCATCTTTCTTTGAGCTTTTTGCATTCTTGGTCTTTCTCTCCTCTTCACTTCTTTCTTCTGTCTCTTCTTGTGGAATTTTTCTGTTGTGCTCTTCCTGATTGATGGCTTCCTTCTTACTTCCCACCATGATTGCTTTGCACTCCTCCCACTTTGTAGCTTTTCCTTTGTCCCTTGGGTGGTCTTGATTAGCAATAGGGGATGCATTTGATTGCTTCTCACCCATCTCTGCAATTTGTTTAGCCATTTGTTCCATATGCCTCTCAAGATTTCTGATTGAAGCTTCTTAGTTTTTGATTGTAGCTTCTTGGTTTTTGATTGAGGCTTCTTGGTTTTTACTTGTTATGGCTTGATATTCCGTGCTGCTTCCTGATCTTGTTTTGCCATCCCTTGATTTTTCATGAGTTTCTCCATCATTATCTCTTGGTGCTTCATCATCTTTTCCATGAGCATCTCCAGATTAGTGATTCTCTGAGAGTCTTGTGAGATTGGTTGGTTGTGGGGTGTTGATGATTGATGGTAAGTATTCTGATTGGAGACTTGGTTGTTGGATGGATGATGGTTAGAGTTGGGGTAAGTGTTTTGTGGTTTTCTGTATGTGTTTTGGTTAGTATTCGGCTGGTTGTTGTGGTTTATGTTTTTCCAATTGTTTTGAGTTGAGTTCCTTTGCCATGGCTGCTGAGTTTGATTGTGGTTGTATCCCCATCTGAGGTTGGGATGGTTTTTCCAAGAGGGATTGTAAGTATCACCATAGACTTCATTTGATCCAGAATTCTGATTGTGCATATACTGGACTTGTTCTTGCTGTTGCTCCTCTTGAATTTCTTTATTTTGCCCCCAAGTGGTTGATGGTTGGCTCGTGTTGACTGCTGCAACTTGGAGATTGTCAATCCTCTTGGCCATTTGCTCAAATTGTTTTTGAATCTGCTGTTGCATCATTTTGTTTTGAGCTAGGATTGAATCCACTCCTTCCAACTCCATCACTCCTTTCCTTTGTGATGGTTGACGTTGCCTTTGGTGAGCAAAGAAGTACTGGTTGTTGGCCACCATATCAATGAGATTCTGGGCTTCCTCTGCAGTTTTCATGAGTTGCAAATAGCCTCCAGCTGAGTGATCCAATGCTTCCTGGGATTTCAATGTTAAGCCTTCATAAAAATTCTGCAACTTATCCCATTCAGTGAACATTTCAGGGGGACACTTCCTGATCAGAGCCTTGTATCTCTCTCATGCCTCATAGATGGGTTCAGCCTCCATTTGTGTGAATGTTTGTACCTCAGTCTTCAACCTAATGACCCTTTGAGGTGGGTAAAATTTGGCAAGGAACTTGGTTACCAAATCATCCCAATTGTTGATGCTGTCTCTTGGGAAGGATTCCAACCATTGAGTGGCTTTGTCTCTGAGAGAGAATGGGAAGAGCAGTAGCTTGTAGCTGTCAGGAGGCACTCCATTGGTTTTGACAGTGTCACAAATCCTCAAGAAAGTAGACAAGTGTTGATTTGGATCTTCAAGTGGTCCTCCTCCATAAGAACAATTGTTTTGAACCAAAGTGATGAGTTGTGGCTTTAGTTCAAAGTTATTTGCATTAACATTTGGGGTGAGAATGCTACTCCCACAATGTCTAGGATTTGCAAATGTATAGGAAGCCAAAACTCTTCTCTGAGGTGGATTGTTGTTGTTTTTGGTTGCTCCTCCTGGTGGATTTGTTGGATTTTCCTCCATTTCTTGGTTCTCTTCTCAACCTCCAAAGTGTTTCAGGATCAAAAGGTGTGGATTCATCACTTCTTCCTCCTGACATAAACACAGAACCAGGAACCAGAATTAAACACTCTATTGCTAGAGTGAAGTTAGTTAGCTTAAGAAAAAATTCAAACAGTTAGTGGGTTAGTAAGAAAATAAAGAAACAGAAAAGAAAAAGTGCTTAATCTAGATCTCCACTTCACTTAATCATTGTCAATCTAATCAATCCCCGACAACGGCGCCAAAAACTTGATGTGTGGAAAACGATCCAACACAAAACTCACCGGCAAGTGTACCGGGTCGCATCAAGTAGTAAAACTCACTTAGAGTGAGGTCGATCCCACAGGGATTGAAGGATTGAGCAATTTTAGTTTAGTGGTTAATTTAGTCAAGCGAATCAAGTATTGGTTGAGTGGTTTATCATTAACAGAAGCTAAATTGCTTGGAATGTAAAGGGAGAAGGGAATATTGCAGTAAATCAAAGAGCAAGAAAGTAAAGAGACTGAATCTTAAATTGCAAGTAATGTAAATAACTGAAGCTTAAAGTGCAAGATATGTAAATTGCTTGAATCATAAAAGGAATTGGGAGTTGGGATTGCAGAATTTAAACAAGCAAAGGTAAATTGCAACAGACAGAAGAGTAGAGGATTGATTAAATGAAAATAGATCTCAACAGAAAAAGTAAAAATGCTTTGAAGATCTAAAAATAGAAAATGAGCGATGCTTAATTTGCAGCAATTTAAAAGAGGATTGAAGATCTCAGGAGTGGAAGAGACTAGATAACAAGTCTAGATCTCAAATCCTTCCTTGATCCAACAAGAACAATTGCAAAAGAAATGAAGGATAGTAAATTGCAGAAAGAGTAGAAGATGAAGCAGTAAATAGAGATTGAAATTCAATTCTGCAGAAAAGTAAAACAAGAGATCACAAGGTGAGATTGAAACAGAATTTCTTCAATTCTTCACCCAAGATCCAAAGCAAGAAAAGTAAAGAGTGCTCAAGCAAGAACAAGGAAGAAGAGAGATCAATTCTCCTTCCCAATTCTCTAAGAAATTCCAAAGTTCAAAATTAAAATGCAGGTAAAAAAAGAAAAAATTCAAAATGAAGTCTAGAGGTTCTAAAAATAAAAGAAAGAAGGGTCAAAAGTCCTAATTACATCAAACTAGCTCCTATTTATACACTTTCTATTCTTGGATTTTGGGATTTGGATGGGCTTTTGATTTGGTGAAGAAATGAATTAAGTTAGATTTTTAATTGAATTTTAGCCCAAGTTGAGATGTGCTCCTAGGAGGATGCTCAGCTCACAAGTTGAGCTGAGCATTGAGGCCTTGTGTGGATTTGCCTTGCACCGTGCCAAGCATCAGGGGAATGCTCAGCTCAATTTGTGAGCTGAGCATTGGTGCCTTGGTGCACTGCCCTTGGACCGTGCCAAATTTGTTGTGCGCTCCACTCCTTCCTGGCCGTGCCAAGATGTGCCCCCTTGCACCAAGAAGTAGCGGTCTTCTCACTAAGTGAGCTGAGCATTGGCGCTCACAAGGAGAGGTCCTTGGTTTGAAACTTGCTGAATGCATGCGCTGGAGCTTTTCCTTGGTTTCCTTGTGGTGCCTTGCTCCTTGCTTCCTTGAGGTGTTGAGTTCGAATCCTGGAGGTGGCATTTTGCCTATTTTTGGCTTATTTTCCTTGTGAGTAGCGCCTCCATCACCCCCTTTGGTCATGGGTTCAAGTCTTGGGGCATGCACTTTGCAACTTATTTTCTTTGAATTATTCCTCAATGCTTTCGACAATGCTCACTTGGTGAGCTGAGCATTGTTTTTCTTTTCCTTGTTTCTTGGCTTCCTATTGTGCTCAGCTCACAAAGTGAGCAGAGCATTGTGCCTTGGTCCCATGGGAGTGAGTGTAGTGCTCACTTAGTGAGCATTGTACTCTTGGAGTGAGCTTCAAGGTTTCATGCGCCACACTTCCTCCTTTCTTTGCCACACTTTCTTCCTTGAGCCACACTTTTTAGGCCACGTTTTCTTCTTTTCTTCACCTACAATTAATCAAAACAACCAATCAAAGTATCACCAAATTCACAAGGTTTATAAATCATTAAAAATCAATTAAATTTAGCCTAAACCTCATGATTTAGCATCAATTAAATGGTGGTTGTTTGATTCAAAGAAGTCATGCATTTCCATTCCAAATCACTTACTTAGAATGCAAGAAAGTGCATAAAACCTAATAAAAACAAAGAAAAAGACTAGTGAAACTAGGTTAAGATGACTTGTCATCAGTTGCAAAGAGTGATTCTACTTGTACTAAATGAACACTTTAGCAAGACATAAATCAAAGCATTTCTCAACAGCAAGAGTTAAGTATAGATACAACCTATTGGTTTGCAGTCCTCTTATACTTCCTTCTATTGTGCTCCTTTTGAGTTATGATGCATAATATCTTCAAATGGTTGTTAGTTCCCTGCACAATTCTCAAAAGTTGCTTGCTTCTCAAGCCCTTAGGTGACTGGTTAGTATGCATGAATTAAGTGTGGGTTTTGGATTTAATTTGGTATGGGAACACCAAACTTGATTCCTTGCCACTGTCTCTAATGTAATAGGTTGTCCACTTATGAATTCTCTTGGTCTTGTTAAAGGTTATGGACTAGAAATTAGAAAATATCATAGTGGTTAAACAATTTTTCTGGTTGCTTGGAGCTAGTATTATGCAGAAGGTAAGAATGTGTTTTTAAATAAATACTGGTGAAACACCAAACTTAGAATCTTTCATTCTTCCTAAATTTGTTTTGGTGTGAAACACCAAACTTAGCTCCTAGCATTCAGCTAAATTATTTAACCTTCTTATTAGACTAGCTAGGAAAGAAAACTACCTCAGGTTGGGTTGCCTCCTAACAAGTGCTTCTTTATTGTCATTAGCTTGACATTGTTTCCCTTAGGGTGGTTGATGACTGAAATGGCGCAGCTTATCCCCCCTCACTGTAATTCTTCTCTGTGTGCCATTATGCTCAATTTCAATATGCTCAAAGGAAAGCACTTTGTTCACTGTGTAATAATCTTATGCTCCTTGCTGTTGGTATACCAATTGTACCTTGTCATCCTTAGTGAACCCTTCAGTTGGGATCTTCTTATTCTTCCACCCTTTGTAAGCCTTCTTGTTTTTCTTTCTCTTTCTTGTTAGTCTTTCTTTCTTGACAGTGGCCTTTGTTGAAGAGTCTTCCTCTTTGGTTGTCACTTCAAGCTTTCCTTGATTTCTGACGACAAGTCATCTTAGCCTAGTTTCACTAGCTTTTTTCTTTTGTTTTCAATTGAATTATGTACTTTCTTGAGCCATAAGCAAGCCAATTGGGTAGATTTTCATGTTTCCTTTGATTTAATCAACCATAGATGAATTAATGCAATTTCATGAGGTTTTATGCTATAATTATCACATATTATGAAAGAATGAATATCTCATGATTTTGAGCATAGATTTGATGTGGTTGGTTGATTAATGATAGGTGAAGAAAGCTTGGAGAAAGGTTGAAGCAAGAAGGAATGGCTAGGAGGAAGAGAGGACAAAAAGTTTGAGCAAAAGTTTGCCTCAAACTTTAGCTCAAACTTTTGGAATAAGTGAAAATGAACCAGGAAGCAAAAAGCTGGACCAAAAGTTAGCCTCAAACTTTTGCACAAACTTTTGGGTGAAAAGTTTGCCCCAACGTTAGCCCCTAACTTTTGGGCTAACGTTAGCACATGCAAAACTCTCCCTGGGCACCAAAAGTTTGCGCCAACGTTAGCCCCTAACTTTTTGGCTAACGTTGGCGCATGAAAATCACTCCCTGGGCACCAAAAGTTTGCGCCAACGTTAGCCCCTAACTTTGTGGCTAACGTTGGCACATGAAAAAACACCCTCTGGCCACCAAAAGTTTGCGCCAACGTTAGCCCCTAACTTTTAGGCTAACGTTGCCGCATGAAAATCACAAACGGGGAGCAAAAGTTTGCGCCAACGTTAGCCTCTAACTTTTGGGCTAACGTTGGCGCCATAAGTGCACTAAGGAAGGCCAACGTTGGAGCAAAAGTTAGATCCCTAACTTTTGCACCAACGTTGGTATCAGCAAAAACATGGAGGCTTGATGAGCGGATAATTTGTACGCTTTTTGGCATTGTTTTTAGTATGTTTTTGGTATGATATAGTTAGTTTTTAGTATATTTTTATTAGTTTTTAGTTAAAATTCACTTTTCTGGACTTTACTATGAGTTTGTGTGTTTTTCTGTGATTTCAGGTATTTTCTGGCTGAAATTGAGGGACCTGAGCAAAAATCTGATTCAGAGACTAAAAAGGACTGCAGATGCTGTTGGATTCTGACCTCCCTGCACTCGAAGTGGATTTTCTGGAGCTACAGAAGCCCAATTGGCGCGTTCTCAACGTCGTTGGAAATTAGACATCCTGGGCTTTCCAGCAATATATGATAGTCCATACTTTGCCCAAGATTTGATGGCCCAAACCGGCGTTCAAAGTCACCCTCAGAAATCCCAGCGTTAAACGCCGGAACTGGCACCAAAATGGGAGTTAAACGCCCAAACTGGCATAAAAGCTGGCGTTTAACTCCAAGAAGAGTCTCTACACAAAAATGCTTCATTGCTCAGCCCAAGCACACACCAAGTGGGCCCGGAAGTGGATTTTTATGTCATTTACTCATCTCTGTAAACCTTAGGCTACTAGTTTTCTATAAGTAGGACCTTTTACTATTGTATTTTCATCTTGGTTCTTCTGGTTTCCTCTCTGGGGCCGAAACCAATGATCACTCTTGTTCTTATGTATTTTCAACGGTGGAGCTTCTACACACCATAGATTAAGGTGTGGAGCTCTGCTGTACCTCGAGTATTAATGCAATTACTATTGTTCTTCCATTCAATTCCGCTTGTTCTTGTTCTAAGATATCACTTGTTCTTCAACTTGATGAATGTGATGATCCGTGACACTCATCATCATTCTCACCTATGAACATGTGACTGACAACTACCTCTGTTCTACCTTCGATTGGGTGAATATCTCTTGGATTCCTGATTGCACGATGCATGGTTGATCGCCTGACAACCGAGTGCTCGTCTGACAAACGAGCCAACCATTCCGTGAGATCAGAGTCTTCGTGGTATAGGCTAGAACTGATGGCGGCATTCAAGAGAATCTGGAAGGTCTAACCTTGTCTGTGGTATTCTGAGTAGGATTCAATGACTGAATGACTGTGACGTGCTTCAAACTCCTAGCAGGCGGGGCGTTAGTGACAGACGCAAAAGAATCGATGGATTCTATTCCGGCCTGACCGAGAACCGACAGCTGAATTCCGCGTGCTGTGACAGAGCATATGCAATCGTTTTCACTGAGAGGATGGGAGGTAGCCATTGACAATGGTGAAACCCTACACAAGCTTGCCATGGAAAGGAGTAAGAAGGATTGGATGAAGACAGTAGGAAAGCAGAGAGACGGAAGGGAAGGCATCTTCATGCGCTTATCTGAAGTTCCTACCAATGAATTACATAAGTATCTCTATCTTTACCTTTATGCTTATTTTCGTTCATCACCATATCCATTTGAGTTTGCCTGACTAAGATTTACAAGATGACCATAGCTTGCTTCATACTAACAATCTCCGTGGGATCGACCCTTACTCGCGTAAGGTTTATTACTTGGACGACCCAGTGCACTTGCTGGTTAGTTGTGCGAAGTTGTGTAATGCCATGGTACTGAGCTACCAAGTTCTTGGGGTTCATGACCGGGGATTATGAGAGTTGTGAAAAGTATTGTTCACAATTTCGCGCACCAAGTTTTTTGGCGCCGTTGCCGGGGATTGTTCAGTTTGGACAACTGACGGTTCATCTTGTTGCTTAGATTAGGTATTTTTTTTTCAGAGTTCTTAAGAATGAATTCTAGTGTTTCAAGGTGATGTTCTTATCATCACCAAAGCTGATTGATCTTCATCAATTTAGCTCTTGAATGCAATGTTCTGCTGAAGCTTGGCTGACCATGTCTAATTCCTTTAGACTGAAGCTTTAGACTAACATTGCATGA
Source organism: Arachis hypogaea (assembly GCF_003086295.3). NCBI lineage: Eukaryota > Viridiplantae > Streptophyta > Magnoliopsida > Fabales > Fabaceae > Arachis > Arachis hypogaea. The sequence goes on from NC_092037.1 coordinate 73,709,158, forward strand.
TTCCTGGAATTCTCATTAAGAATTTTGATACCTTTTTCCACTTAATTTTTGAAAAACACAAAAAATCAAAAAAATCATAAAATCCAAAAATTTCTTGTTTGAGTCTAGTGTCTCATCTTAAGTTTGGTGTCAATTGCATGAATTCATTCATGTGTCTTAAGGATTTTCAAGTAGTTCTTGATGATTTCTTACTCTAATCTTTGAATTCTCTTGACTTGAGTATTTGTGTGTCTCGTATGCATTCTCATTAGTGTCAGTAGTATACAAACTGCTAAGTTTGGTGTCTTGCATGCATTGTTATTTGATTCTTGTTGCATTTTGACTTTTCCTTATTATTAAAAACCCAAAAATATTTTTAATTTGTGTCTTCTCAAGTCAATAATACAGAGAATTGAAGATTCAGAACATACAGCAGAGGAATTGCACAGAAAAAGCTGAGCGTTCAAAACGCCCAGTGAAGAAGGACAGACTGGCGTTTAAACGCCAGCCAGGGTACCTGGTTGGGCGTTTAACGCCCAAAAAGGTATAGTTTTGGGCGTTAAACGCCAGAATGTGCACCATTCTGGGCATTTAAGGCCAGGATGGCACAAGGGGGAAGATTCTGTTTTTCAATGCAATTTTTTTTCAGTTTTCAAAATCTTTTCAAAATCAAATCTTTTTCAAATCAATTTTTCAATCAAAATCTTTTTCAAAATCAATTTCTTTCCTTTTTCAATGATACTTGCTACCAATCAATGATTTGATTCAACATTTCAAGTATGTTGCCTTTTCTGTTGAGAAAGGTTTAATGTTTGAATCACATCTTTTCTTGTTAGCCAAGTTTTTAATTTTCAAAATCAAATCTTTTTAAAAATGTTTTTCAAATCATATCTTCACAATCACATCTTTTTAAAACCAATCATATTTTCTTAACCACATCTTTTTCAAAATAATTTTCAATCAAATCTCTTTGATTTCTAATTTCAAAATCTTTTTCAAAAAAACACTTCACTTCTTTCCCACTTTCATTTTCGAAAATTAAGTAATGCTTTTCAAAAATGTTTTCAAAATCTTTTACTTAATTTTCGAAAATCACTTCCCTTCTTCTCACATCCTTCTATTAATGGACTAACACTATTCCTTAATGCAAAAAAAATTCGAACTCCATCTCCTTTGATAAGTTTGAATTTTCTACTTCTGTCTTCTACTCTTCTTTTCCTCTGACACTTCAAGGAATCTCTATACTGTGACATAGAGGATTCCACATTTTCTTGTTCTCTTCTCTTTCTTATGAGCAGGAGCAAAGACAAAGGCATTCTTGTTGAGGCTGATCCTGAACCTGAAAGGACCTTGAAGAGAAAGCTCAGAGAAGCCAAAGCACAACTCTCTTTAGAGGACTTGACCGAATTCTCCAAAGAAGAAGAACACATGGCAGCCGAAAACAACAATGCCAACAATGCAAGGAAGGTGCTGGGTGACTTTACTGCACCTACTCCCGATTTCTATGGGAGAAGCATCTCTATCCCTGCCATTGGAGCAAACAACTTTGAGCTCAAGCCTCAATTAGTTTCTCTAATGCAACAGAATTGCAAGTTCCATGGACTTCCACTGGAAGATCCTCATCAGTTTTTAGCTGAGTTCTTGCAAATCTGTGACACTGTCAAGACTAATGGGGTTGACCCTGAGGTCTACAGACTTATGCTATTCCCTTTTGCTGTAAGAGACAGAGCTAGGACATGGTTGGACTCTCAACCTAAAGAAAGCCTGGACTCTTGGGAAAAGCTAGTCAATGCCTTCTTGGCAAAGTTCTTTCCACCTCAAAAATTGAGTAAGCTTAGAGTGGAAGTCTAAACCTTCAGGCAGAAGGAAGGAGAATCCCTCTATGAAGCTTGGGAAAGATACAAACAATTAATCAGAAAGTGTCCTTCTGATATGCTTTCTGAATGGAGCATCATAGGTATTTTCTATGATGGTCTCTCTGAACTATCCAAGATGTCTTTGGATAGCTCTGCAGGAGGATCTCTTCATCTGAAGAAGACGCCTACTGAAGCTCAAGAACTGATTGAAATGGTTGCAAATAACCAATTCATGTACACTTCTGACAGAAATCCTGTGAACAATGGGATTAGTCAGAAGAAAGGGGTTCTTGAGATTGACACTCTGAATGCCATATTGGCTCAGAACAAAATATTGACCCAACAAGTCAATATGATTTCTCAAAGTCTGTCTGGAATGCAAAATGCACCAAGCAGTACTAAGGAAGCTTCATCTGAGGAAGAAGCTTATGATCCTGAGAACCCTTCAATGGAAGAGGTGAATTACATGGGAGAACCCTATGGAAACACCTACAATCCTTCATGGAGAAATCATCCAAATCTTTCATGGAAGGATCAACAGAGACCTCAACAAGGTTTCAATAACAATTATGGTGGAAGAAACAGGTTTGGCAATAGCAAGCCTTTTCCATCATCTTCTCAGCAACAGACAGAGAGTTCTAAGCAGAATAACTCTGACTTAGCAACCATGGTCTCTGATCTGATCAAAACCACTCAAAGTTTCATGACTGAAACAAGGTCCTCCATTAGAAATTTGGAAGGACAAGTGGGTCAGCTGAGCAAGAAAATTACTGAACTCCCTCCTAGTACTCTCCCAAGCAATACAGAAGAAAATCCAAAAGGAGAGTGCAAGGCCATCAACATGGCCGAATTTTGGGAGGAAGGAGAGGCAGTGAACGCCACTGAGGAAGACCTCAATGGACGTCCACTGACCTCCAATGAGTTCCCCAATGAGGAACCATGGGAATCTGAGGCTCAACTTACTTCTGCCATTCATGAGCTCTGATGAGTACTCTTCCTCTGAAGAAGATGAGTATGTCACTGAGGAGCAAGTTGCCAAATACCTTGGAGCAATCATGAAGCTAAATGACAAGTTATTTGGAAATGAGACTTGGGAGGATGAACCCCCTTTGCTCACCAAAGAACTGGATGACTTGTCTAGGCAGAAACTGCCTCAAAAGAGACAGGATCCTGGGAAGTTTTCAATACCTTGTACCATAGGCACCATGACCTTCAAGAAGGCCTTGTGTGACTTAGGGTCAAGTGTAAACCTCATGCCTCTCTCTGTAATGGAGAAGTTAGGGATCTCTGAGGTACAAGCTGCAAGAATCTCACTAGAGATGGCAGACAACTCAAGAAAACAAGCCCATGGACTTGTAGAGGATGTTCTGGTTAAAGTTGAAGACCATTACATCCCTACTGATTTCATAGTCCTAGAGACTGGGAAGTGCATGGATGAATCCATCACCCTTGGCAGACCCTTCCTAGCCACTGCAAAAGCTGTGATTGATGTTGATAGAGGAGAGTTGATCATTCAAGTGAATGAAGAATCCCTTATGTTTAAGGCTCAAGGATATCCCTCTATCATCATGGAGAGGAAGCATGAAGAGCTTCTCTCAAATCAGAGACAAACAGAGCCCCCACAGTCAAACTCTAAGTTTGGTGTTGGGAGGCCACAACCAAACTCTAAGTTTGGTGTTGAACCCCCACATTCAAACTCTAAGTTTGGTGTTGGGAGGTTCCAACATAGCTCTAAGCAATTCTGAGGCTCCATGAGAATACTCTGTCAAGCTAATGACATTAAAGAAGCGCTTGTTGGGAGGCAACCCAATGTTTTATAATTAACTATTTTCTTTTGTTATTTTATGTTTTTTGTAGGTTGATGATCATGAGAAGTCACAAAATCAATGAAAAAAGCAAAAACAGAATGAAAAACAGGAAGAAAAACAGCACACCCTGGAGGACGCACCCACTGGCGTTTAAACGCCAGTGAGGTTAGCTGTTGGGCGTTTAACGCCCAGTCTGGCACCATTCTGGGCGTTTAACGCCAGAAAGGGGCACCAGACTGGCGTTAAACGCCAGAAATGGGCAAGAAGCTGGCGTTAAACGCCAGAAATGGGCACCAGCCCGGCGTTTAACACCAGAAATGGCTCAAAACGTGATTTTGAATGCCATATGGTGCAGGGATGACTTTTCCTTGACACCTCAGGATCTGTGGACCCCACAGGATCCCCACCTACCCTACCACTCTCTCTCTTTTCTTCACCCATTCACCAATCACCTCAACACCTCTTCCCCAAAAACCCTTCACCTATCAAATCCCATCTTTCTCTTCACCACTCACATCCATCCCTCATAAAACCCCACCTACCTCACCATTCAAATTCAAACCACTTTCCCACCCAAACCCACCCTCAAATGGCCGAACCTACCCTTCCCCCTCTCCTATATAAACCCATCTTCACTCCTTCATTTTCACACAACATACACACCACTTCTCCCCTTCTTGGCCGAAAACAAAAGCCATTCCCTTTCCCCTCATTTCTTCTTCTTCTACTCTCTTCTTTCTTCTTTTGCTCGAGGACGAGCAAACCTTTTAAGTTTGGTGTGGTAAAAGCACTGCTTTTTGTTTTTCCATAACCATTTATGGCATCCAAGGCCGGAGAAACCTCTAGAAAGAGGAAAGGGAAGGCAAAAGCTTCCACCTCCGAGTCATGGGAGATGGAGAGATTCATCTTAAGGGTGCATCAAGACCACTTCTATGAAGTTGTGGCCTTGAAAAAGGTGATCCCCGAGGTCCCTTTTTCACTCAAAATGGGTGAATATCCGGAGATCCGACATGAGATCCGAAGAAGAGGATGGGAAGTTCTTACCAACCCCATGCAACAAGTCGGAATCTTGATGGTTCAAGAGTTCTATGCCAATGCATGGATCACCAAGAACCATGATCAAAGTGTGAACCCGGATCCAAAAAATTATCTTACTATGGTTCGGGGGAAATACTTGGATTTTAGTCCGGAAAGTGTGAGGGTGGCGTTCAACTTGCCCATGATGCAAGGAGATGAACATCCTTACACTAGAAGGGTCAACTTTGATCAAAGGTTGGACCAAGTCCTCACAGTCATATGTGAAGAGGGCGCCCAATGGAAGAGAGATTCAAGAGGGAAGCCGGTTCAATTGAGAAGGCATGACCTCAAACCCGTGGCTAGAGGATGGTTAGAGTTTATACAACGCTCAATCATTCCCACTAGCAACCGGTCCGAAGTTACCATAGACCGGGCTATCATGATCCATAGCATCATGATTGGAGAAGAAATAGAAGTTCATGAGGTTATAGCCCAAGAACTCTATAAGGTGGCGGAAAAGTCCTCTACCTTGGCAAGGTTAGCCTTTCCTCATCTCATTTGTCACCTCTGTTATTCAGTGGGAGTTGACATAGAGGGAGACATCCCCATTGATGAGGACAAGCCCATCACTAAGAAGAGGATGGAGCACACAAGAGACCCCACTCATCATGAGATCCCTGAGATTCCTCAAGGGATGCACTTTCCTCCACAAAACTATTGGGAGCAACTAAACACCTCCCTAGGAGAATTAAGTTCCAACATGGGACAACTAAGGGTGGAGCACCAAGAACACTCCATCATCCTTCATGAAATTAGAGAAGATCAAAGAATCATGAGGGAGGAGCAACAAAGACAAGGAAGAGACATTGAGGAGCTCAAGCACTCCATAGGATCTTCAAGAGGAAGGAAGAGCCGCCATCACTAAGGTGGACCCGTTCCTTGATTTCCTTGTTCTTTATTCTTCTGTTTTTCGAATTTTATGCTTATGTTTATCCATGTTTGTGTCTTGTGATCATTAGTGTCTTAGTGTCCATGCCTTAAAGTTATGAATGTCCTATGAATCCATCACCTTTCTTGAATAAAAACGTGCTTAAATTGAAAAGGAAAGAATTGCATGAATTTTGAATTTTATAACAGTTTAATTATTTTGATGTGGTGGCAATATTTTTGTTTTCTGAATGTATGCTTAAACAGTGCATATGTATCTTGAATTTGTGGTTCATGAATGTTGGCTCTTGAAAGAATGATGAAAAAGGAGACATGTTACTGAGGATCTGAAAAATCATTACAATGATTCTTGAAGCAAGAAAAAGCATTACTATTCAAAAAAAAAAAGAGAAAAAGAGAAAGAAAAGAAAGAAAAATAAAGTTGTGATCCAAGGCAATAAGAGTGTGCTTAAGAACCCTGGACACCTCTAATTGGGGACTCTAGCAAAGCTGAGTCACAATCTGAAAAGGTTCACCCAATTATGTGTCTGTGGCATGTATGTATCCGGTGGTAATACTGGAAGACAGAGTGCTTTGGGCCACGGCCAAGACTCAATAAGTAGCTATGTTCAAGAATCATCATACTTTACTAGGAGAATCATTAACACTATCTGGATTCTAAGTTCCTAAAGAAGCCAATCATTCTGAATTTCAAAGGATAGAGTGAGATGCCAAAACTATTCAGAGGCAAAAAGCTAAAAGCCCCGCTCATCTAATTAATACTGATCTTCATAGATGTTTTTGAAATTCATTGCATATTCTCTTCTTTTTATCTTATTTGATTTTCAGTTGCTTGAGGACAAGCAACAATTTAAGTTTGGTGTTGTGATGAGCGGATAATTTGTACGCTTTTTGGCATTGTTTTTAGTATGTTTTTGGTATGATATAGTTAGTTTTTAGTATATTTTTATTAGTTTTTAGTTAAAATTCACTTTTCTAGACTTTACTATGAGTTTGTGTGTTTTTCTGTGATTTCAGGTATTTTCTGGCTGAAATTGAGGGACCTGAGCAAAAATCTGATTCAGAGACTAAAAAGGACTGCAGATGCTGTTGGATTCTGACCTCCCTGCACTCGAAGTGGATTTTCTGGAGCTACAGAAGCCCAATTGGCGCGCTCTCAACGGCGTTGGAAAGTAGACATCCTGGGCTTTCCAGCAATATATGATAGTCCATACTTTGCCCAAGATTTGATGGCCCAAACCGGCGTTCAAAGTCACCCTCAGAAATCCCAGCGTTAAACGCCGGAACTGGCACCAAAATGGGAGTTAAACGCCCAAACTGGCATAAAAGCTGGCGTTTAACTCCAAGAAGAGTCTCTACACGAAAATGCTTCATTGCTCAGCCCAAGCACACACCAAGTGGGCCCGGAAGTGGATTTTTATGTCATTTACTCATCTCTGTAAACCTTAGGCTACTAGTTTTCTATAAGTAGGACCTTTTACTATTGTATTTTCATCTTGGTTCTTCTGGTTCCCTCTCTGGGGCCGAAACCAATGATCACTCTTGTTCTTATGTATTTTCAACGGTGGAGCTTCTACACACCATAGATTAAGGTGTGGAGCTCTGCTGTACCTCGAGTATTAATGCAATTACTATTGTTCTTCCATTCAATTCCGCTTGTTCTTGTTCTAAGATATCACTTGTTCTTCAACTTGATGAATGTGATGATCCGTGACACTCATCATCATTCTCACCTATGAACATGTGACTGACAACCACCTCTGTTCTACCTTCGATTGGGTGAATATCTCTTGGATTCCTGATTGCACGATGCATGGTTGATCGCCTGACAACCGAGTGCTCGTCTAACAAACGAGCCAACCATTCCGTGAGATCAGAGTCTTCGTGGTATAGGCTAGAACTGATGGCGGCATTCAAGAGAATCCGGAAGGTCTAACCTTGTCTGTGGTATTCTGAGTAGGATTCAATGACTGAATGACTGTGACGTGCTTCAAACTCCTAGCAGGCGGGGCGTTAGTGACAGACGCAAAAGAATCGATGGATTCTATTCCGGCCTGACCGAGAACCGACAGCTGAATTCCGCGTGCTGTGACAGAGCATATGCAATCGTTTTCACTGAGAGGATGGGAGGTAGCCATTGACAATGGTGAAACCCTACACAAGCTTGCCATGGAAAGGAGTAAGAAGGATTGGATGAAGACAGTAGGAAAGCAGAGAGACGGAAGGGAAGGCATCTTCATGCGCTTATCTGAAGTTCCTACCAATGAATTACATAAGTATCTCTATCTTTACCTTTATGTTTATTTTCGTTCATCACCATATCCATTTGAGTTTGCCTGACTAAGATTTACAAGATGACCATAGCTTGCTTCATACTAACAATCTCCGTGGGATCGACCCTTACTCGCGTAAGGTTTATTACTTGGACGACCCAGTGCACTTGCTGGTTAGTTGTGCGAAGTTGTGTAATGCCATGGTACTGAGCTACCAAGTTCTTGGGGTTCATGACCGGGGATTATGAGAGTTGTGAAAAGTATTGTTCACAATTTCGCGCACCAAGGCTGATATGAAAAGTTGGAGTAAAACTTTTACTCAAACTTTTACTCAAACTTTTGCAACATTCAAACCCGGTTCACTTGGTTCACTTCGGTTCCTCTCCAAACTCCAAGAGCAATCAACCAAGGCCTCTCTCTCAACCCAATTCCACCAAGAGCAAAGGCCCAACTCAAGACTTGAAGATCATTTGAAGAAAGTGTATAAATAGGATAGAATTCAAGTTATTCGAGAGCTCTTCTTTTTAGTTTTCATAGGGAGCTTTCCTTTTAGTTTTCATAGAGTGTTTTCGAAGAGCTTTTGGTGTTGAGTGATTTTGAGTTTCTAAGTCTCGGGGAAGGAGAATTGAATTCCCTTCCTCTTAGTTTTCTTGCTTTCAATTTCAATTACATTTGCTCGGATCTTGGGTGGAGAATTGAAAAAATTCTGTTTCAATCTCACCTTGGGATCTTGTTTAATTCTCTGCTTAATTGAATTCCCGTTTCTGTTAATTGCTCTTCATCTACTTTCTTTACAATTTACATTTCCTTTGCAATTGTTCTTGTTGGATCTAGGAAGGCATTGAGATCTAGACTTGGTTATCTAGTCTCTTGGGTCCTGAGATCTGGATTTCCCATTTTCAATTCTCTGTTTACTGCTTTTCAAGCTCAATTACATTTCTGTTTTAGATCTGATTCAATCCAAGTCATTTTCTACTCCTCTGTTTGTTGAATTTTACTTTTCCTTGTTTAATTTCTGCAAATCCAATTCCCAATTCCCTTTATAATTCAAGCCAATTACATTTCTTGCAATTTAAGATTCTGCAATTTACATTTCTTGCATTCTAAGTTTCTGTCATTTAATTTCTTGCACTTTAAGATTCAGCACTTTAAATTTCAGTTCTCCTCTTTAATTTCATGCAATTTACCCATTCCCTTTACTTTCCATGCAATTTAAATTCTGCAAATCACAAATCACTCAACCAAATCTTGATTCGCTTGACTAAATCAACCACTAAACTAAAATTGCTCAATCCTTCAATCCCTGTGGGATCGACCTCACTCCCGTGAGTTATTATTACTTGATGCGACCCGGTGCACTTGCCGGTGAGTTTTGTGTCGGATCGTTTTCCGCACATCAAGTTTTTGGCGCCGTTGCTGGGGATTGAATAGATTGACAATGATTAAGTGAGGTGGTATTTTAGATCAAGCACTTTTTCTTTATTTTTGACTAACCCACTAACTGTTTGAAGATTTGCCTCTATTAACACGCTAACTGTTTGAGGTTTTGTCTCAATTAACTACACTCTATTCTCAAAAATACCACTGTGTATCCTTTATGATTGATTTATATGTCACCGGAAAGAAGAGCAACCAACCAATCTCACAAGACTCTCAGAGGATCACTAATCTCTGGAAATCTTAGTAGAGAGAATGATGAAACATCAAGAGATGATAAGCAAGAACCATAAGGACTCACTCAGAAGAATTGAGAGGCAAATGGAACAATTAGCCAAGAACCTCACAGAAACAAGTGAGGAGAGGGCTAACAAAAAAGAATCACTCATCCGGGATGAGCAGCACAAAGCAAAGCCTCACTTGGAAAAACAATGGGACAAGGTGAAGGATGCTCAGAATCTGAGCTGAGCAATCACAGAGAATGTCAAGCTAGTGACAATAAAAGAGCGCTTGTTGGGAGGCAACCCAACCTGAGGTAGTTCTCTTTTCATATCTATTTCAATAAAAAGGTTAACTAGCTTTATCTAGATTGCAAGAAGCTAAGTTTGGTGTTGCACACCAAAACAATCTAAGGGAGAATGAAGAATTCTAAGTTTGGTGTTCCACCAAAATCCCATTATAACACACATTCTCACCTTATGCATAATATGGGCTTCAAGCATACTGGATGAATTAGTTAACTATTTTGCTGTTTTCTAGTTTTCAGCCTTATTACTTTTGAGAAAGAAAAAAGAATTTCACACATGGTTAATGAAAACATTTGGCAAGGTACTAAGTTTGGTTTCCCACACCAAAGTAAGTTCAAAAAGCCCACAAATAAATCATGCAGACTAACCACTATTTCTAAGTGCTTGGGGAACAAGCAACTTCCAATATCACTGCAGAATATCATACAAACTTTTGGAGATTTTTAGCATCATCAACCAAAGAGGTGAAAGATGAACATGAAAGTCAGCATTGATGATGATGAGAAGAAGGAAAGCAAGTGAACTCCAACAGGTTGTATTGTTAAGTGATTGTTTTACATCAAATATTGCTGTAATTGAAAGTTGGATTGTATCCTTATTTGTCCTGCCTGTCTGCATAGTATAGTTTTCTTTATATACCCCTGCCTGCCTGCATAGCATAGTCTTTCTTTATAATTCAATAAGCAAGATGCTTGATTATTCACAACATTCTTATCTTCAAAACTTGTTTGCACTCAATTTTCAAGAATGCATCACATGAAAGTTCTTTGAAACGAAGGATTGAGGAATTAAACAATTTTGAGGTAAGCAAAAGATTAGGAGAAGTGGTGGTTCTAGTTGTATGATTATGTATTGAGGTTGCATGCTTGTGAAAACTTGCATGGGAGCTCATAGGCAGGATATGAAGTTCAAAGAAGTATTGTGGAGATTCTCAAAAATCAATTGATCCGAGAAGCAGCAAACAAAACAAAAAGAAAAGTAAAGAAAATACAAAAACAAAAAGAACATGGCCCAAGGCTCTGAGCATCAATTACTAGGCAGAAAAAGAAAGAAAGAAACAAAAACTCAAAGAGTTGCTATCCTAGTAAATGCTTGTGGTTGAAGTGTGTCAAGGAAAGAGGCTTGAGCAAGTAAATCCTTAGGGGTGCTTTAACACCTAATACCTTAAAACCAACTGGTTTAGGAGTATTGATTGAAAACTTATTTAAAGAGCTGCTTTGAGACATGACACTTAGAGTCGAGGCCAAAGCACAGAAACTATAAGCTGCTTCAAGGTGATTACATATAAAGAGATCTCTATGATACCATTCGGATGAAAATCCTAAGACCTACGACTCCCAATATGTAAGGACTAGTGAGCACTGAAGCCCTTGCATGAGCATATAATTTAGAGTTCACCCCACTGTTACTTAATCACTTCACTCACTGTACTTTACAAGTGTTCTTCAATCCATCTTAATTGAAAGAACCTCTGAGCATAATTCATTTCATGCTTGGGGACAAGCAAGCTTTAAGTTTGGTGTTGTGATGACAAGTCATCTTAGCCTAGTTTCACTAGCCTTTTTCTTTTGTTTTCAATTGAATTATGCACTTTCTTGAGCCATAAGCAAGCCAATTGGGTAGATTTTCATGTTTCCTTTGATTTAATCAACCATAGATGAATTAATGCAATTTTATGAGGTTTTATGCTATAATTGTCACATATTATGAAAGAATGAATATCTCATGATTTTGAGCATAGCTTTGATGTGGTTGGTTGATTAATGATAGGTGAAGAAAGCTTGGAAAAAGGTTGAAGCAAGAAGGAATGGCTAGGAGGAAGAGAGGACAAGAAGTTTGAGCAAAAGTTTGCCTCAAACTTTAGCTCAAACTTTTGGAATAAGTGAAAATGAACCAGGAAGCAAAAAGCTGGACCAAAAGTTAGCCTCAAACTTTTGCACAAACTTTTGGGTGAAAAGTTTGCCCTAACGTTAGCCCCTAACTTTTGGGCTAACGTTAGCACATGCAAAACTCTCCCTGGGCACCAAAAGTTTGCGCCAACGTTAGCCCCTAACTTTTTGGCTAACGTTGGCGCATGAAAATCACTCCCTGGGCACCAAAAGTTTGCGCCAACGTTAGCCCCTAACTTTGTGGCTAACGTTGGCACATGAAAAAACACCCTCTGGCCACCAAAAGTTTGCGCCAACGTTAGCCCCTAACTTTTAGGCTAACGTTGCCGCATGAAAATCACAAAGGGGGAGCAAAAGTTTGTGCCAACGTTAGCCTCTAACTTTTGGGCTAACGTTGGCGCCAAAAGTGCACTAAGGAAGGCCAACGTTGGAGCAAAAGTTAGACCCCTAACTTTTGCACAACGTTGGTATCAGCAAAAACATGGAGGCTGATATGAAAAGTTGGAGTAAAACTTTTACTCAAACTTTTGCAACATTCAAACCCGGTTCACTTGGTTCACTTCGGTTCCTCTCCAAACTCCAAGAGCAATCAACCAAGGCCTCTCTCTCAACCCAATTCCACCAAGAGCAAAGGCCCAACTCAAGGCTTGAAGATCATTTGAAGAAAGTGTATAAATAGGATAGAATTCAAGTTATTCGAGAGCTCTTCTTTTTAGTTTGCATAGGGAGCTTTCCTTTTAGTTTTCATAGAGTGTTTTCGAAGAGCTTTTGGTGTTGAGTGATTTTGAGTTTCTAAGTCTCGGGGAAGGAGAATTGAATTCCCTTCCTCTTAGTTTTCTTGCTTTCAATTTCAATTACATTTGCTCGGATCTTGGGTGGAGAATTGAAAAAATTCTGTTTCAATCTCACCTTGGGATCTTGTTTAATTCTCTGCTTAATTGAATTCCCGTTTCTGTTAATTGCTCTTCATCTACTTTCTTTACAATTTACATTTCCTTTGCAATTGTTCTTGTTGGATCTAGGAAGGCATTGAGATCTAGACTTGGTTATCTAGTCTCTTGGGTCCTGAGATCTGGATTTCCCATTTTCAATTCTCTGTTTACTGCTTTTCAAGCTCAATTACATTTCTGTTTTAGATCCGATTCAATCCAAGTCATTTTCTACTCCTCTGTTTGTTGAATTTTACTTTTCCTTGTTTAATTTCTGCAAATCCAATTCCCAATTCCCTTTATAATTCAAGCCAATTACATTTCTTGCAATTTAAGATTCTGCAATTTACATTTCTTGCATTCTAAGTTTCTGTCATTTAATTTCTTGCACTTTAAGATTCAGCACTTTAAATTTCAGTTCTCCTCTTTAATTTCATGCAATTTACCCATTCCCTTTACTTTCCATGCAATTTAAATTCTGCAAATCACAAATCACTCAACCAAATCTTGATTCGCTTGACTAAATCAACCACTAAACTAAAATTGCTCAATCCTTCAATCCCTGTGGGATCAACCTCACTCCCGTGAGTTATTATTACTTGATACGACCCGGTGCACTTGCCAGTGAGTTTTGTGTCGGATCGTTTTCCGCACATCAATTTCCCTTTTTACTTTGCATATTATCAGTCTTTTGCTCTATTGTGTTGCTGGTTTCTTGCTTCGAAAGATAGTTACCAATTGCCTTGCTAGTTTCTTCCTTGCTATGCACGCTTCCCTTGTCAATTTCTAGACAATGGTTTCCCTCATCACATATTTGTGTTTCTGAAAACACTTTCAGGGTGATGCTTTCCTCATGCATTCTGATAGTTAGCTCTCCTTGTTCTACATCAATGATGGCTCTAGCAGTGGCTAAAAATGGTCGCTCGAGTATTATGGAGTCACCCTCATTCTCGGTTGAGTCCAGGACCACAAAGTCTGCAGGGGAGATGAACTTGTCAACCTTAACTAACAGGTTTTCAATCACTCCCCTGGGATGTACCACTGATTGATCTACCAACTCCAAGGACATTTGTATTTGCTTTACCTCCCCTATGCCAAGCTTTTTCACCAAAGAGAAGGGAATTAAATTTATGCTCGCTCCTAGGTCACACATCCCCTTGTTGATGAATAGACTTCCAATGGTGCAAGGTAGGAAGAAACTTCCAGGATCCTCAAGCTTAGGAGGGAGCCCTTTTCTGATTAGTGCATTGCATTCTTCTATGAGCATTACAGTCTCCCTCTCACTCCAACTCCTCTTTTTGTTGATCAAATCTTTCTGAAATTTGGCATACAGAGGCATCTGCTCTAGTTCCTCAGCCAGAGGAATGTTTATTTCCAGCTTCTTGAAGGTTTCAAGGAACTTGTGAAAGTGTTGATCCTTGATTTCTTTGTTGAACCTCTGTGGATATGGCAATGGAGGGATGAAGGCTTTCTCCTTTTTCTGTTGTCTTTGGATTGCTTCTTCCTCTCCTTCATGTATATTGGTTGGTTGGTCTTCTTTTCTTTTGGGCTTCTCTGTGTTCTTGTTTGGCACCACACTTTGATCATTGTCTTCCTCTATATCTATTGGCTTTTCCTCCTCTATTGGCTTTTTGCTGCTCTCCACTTGTTCCCTTGTAGTGTCATTGTTGCTCATCAATGTTCTCCCACTTCTTAACTGTATCGCCTTACACTCTTCCTTAGGATTTGGAATTGTGTCACTTGGCAGGGAACTTGATGGTCTCTCTATTACAAAGTGTTTAGAGAGCTGGCCAATTTGTCTTTCTATGTTCTTTATGGAGGCTTCTTGATTCTTGGCTGTCATTTCTTGGTGTTTCCACATTTTGTCTATCAAGGTTTTCAGGTTGGTGATTCTTTGAGATTCTGGTGATGCTTGTGGTTGGTTGTGAGATGTGGGTGGTGGATGATAGGTATTTTGGTTGATGGGCTGGTTATGGGTTGGATAATGGTTAGAATTGGGGTAAGTGTTTTGTGGTTTTCTGAATGAATTTTGGTTATTGTTTTGCTGGTTGTTCCTTGGGTTATTTTGGGTTGTGTTTCTTTGCCATGGCTGTTGGCCTTGGTTATGGTTATCTCCCCATCTAAAGTTTGGGTGGTTCTTCCAGGAAGGATTGTATGTATCACCATAAACTTCATTCTGTCCAGAGTTTTGTTATGCATGTATTGCACTTGCTCCTGTTGTTACTCTTCTTGGCTTTCTTCATTTTGCACCCATATAGTTGATGGTTGGCTTGTGTTTACAGCTGCTACTTGAAGGCTGTCAATCCTCTTGGCCATTTGTTCAAACTGTTGTTGAATTTGTTGTTGCATCATCTTGTTTTGAGCCAAAATGGGTCCACTCCTTCCAGTTCTAGTACTCCCATTCTCTGTGATGGTTGGCGGGTTCTTTGATGAGCAAAGAAGTATTGGTTATTGGCTACCATGTCCACAAGATTCTGGACTTCTTCAGCAGTTTTCATCAGTTGTAATGAACCTCCAGCAGAGTGATCTAATGCCTCTTGAGATTTTAATGTCAAGCCTTCGTAGAAATTCTACAGCACGTCCCATTCATTGAACATCTCTGGGGGACATTTTCTGATCAAAGCTTTATACCTCTCCCATGCTTCATACAAGGATTCGGCATCTAATTGGGTGAATGTCTGCACCTCAATTTTCAGCCTGATGATCCTTTGGGGTGGATAAAATTTGGCTAGAAATTTAGTCACCAAATCATCCCAACTAGTGATACTTCCTTGGGGAAAAGTTTCAAGCCATTGTGCAGCCTTGTCCCTTAATGAAAATGGGAACAGCAGGAGCTTGTAAGTTTCAGGATTCACACCATTGGATTTAACAGTGTCGCAAATCCTCAAGAAGGTAGATAGGTGCTGATTTGGATCTTCCAATGGACTTCCTCCATAGGAACAATTGTTCTGGACAAGTGTAATGAGTTGTGGCTTCAGCTCAAAGTTGTTTGCATTGACATTGGGAGTGAGAATGCTGCACCTACAGTGTCTTGGCTTTGCAAATGTGTAAGAGGCTAGGACTCTTCTTTGAGGGGGGTTATTGTTAGCTACTCCCCCTGTTGCATTCAAGTTTGAGTGATTCCCTTCCATTTCGTGGTACTCTTCTTCCTCAGAGACTTCTTCTTCTCCAACAACACCTTTTCCTCTAGCTTCTCTTCTCAACCTCCTGAGAGTTCGTTGGTCTTGCTCAGAGAAGTGAGGAATCTCTCCTCTTACCTGTGTCATACACACAATCCACAAAGAACAAATAGCAGCACTCTTGAAATTTGAGTGCAGTTAATTGAGACAAAATCTCAAACAGTTAGTGGGTTAATCAAAATTAAAGAAAAAGTGCTTGATCTAAACTACCACCTCACTTAATCATTGTCAATCTATTCAATCCCCGACAACGGCGCCAAAAACTTGATGTGCGGAAAATGATCCGACACAAAACTCACCGGCAAGTGTACCGGGTCGCATCAAGTATTAAAACTCACAGGAGTGAGGTCGATCCCACAGGGATTGAAGGATTGAGCAATTTTAGCTTAGTGGTTGATTTAGTCAAGCAAATAGAAGTTGAGTTGTGTGATTTGTGATTGACAAAAGCTAAATTGCATGAAATGTAAAAGGGAAAGGGTAAATTGCAGTAAATTAAAGAGAACAGAAAATAAAAGTGCTGAATCTTAAAGAACAAGAAATTAAATGGCAGAAACTTAGAACGCAAGAAATGTAAATTGCAGAATCTTATAGTGTAAGAAATGTAAATGGCTTGAATTGTAAATGGGTCAGGGATGTGGGTTTGCAGAAATTAAACAATGAAAAGTAAAATTTACCAAACGAAAGAGGAGAAGATGGATTCAAATGAACCGGATCTCAAACGGAAATGAAAATGAACTTGGAGAAGCATTCAATCAAAGAAATTAAAATGGAAACTGGCAGATCTCAGGACTCAAGAGACTAGATAACTAAGTCCAGATCTCAATGCCTTCCTAGATCCGAATTCAGAGAGCAATTGCAAAATTAAAGAAGAGAGCAATGTAGAAAAGTAAATCCAAAGTTCAATTTCTCAAAATGGTTCGGTAAATCAAACAGTGAGGTGAGATTGAAATAGAATTTCTTCAAATCTCAACACCCAAACTCGAAGCAAAGTAAAGAACAAAGGGGAAGAAAATCCCAAGGAAGAGAATTCAATTCTCTTCTCCAATTCCCCCGAAAACTCTAAATCAAACTCAAAACAACAATGGAAAATCCAAATGAGCTCTAATCCGTAAGCTAGAAAAATTCTAAAAGTAAAAGCCTACCTAAAACTTAAAATCTAAACTATTTATACACTTTCTTCTAATGGTCTTTGATGACATGTCATCATGTCATGTTTTTCTATGCTTTTTCATACAAGAAATTGATTATTTGTGCTTAAATATTGATTGCTTTTGTGCTTAATTGGTACATTTCCTTGATCTTTTAATTTTATAAACTTTGTAGGAAATAAGAAGAAGAAGAAGCAAAAAAGGCACAAAATAAGCTAAGAAAAGGGCAACAAGAACGCCATGAAAGGAGGCAAAGAGAAGCAACGTTGGAGCCAAAGTTGGTGCTCCAACGTTGCTGGAAACGTTGCTCCTCACAGCCTGAAATGGTATACTTCCAACAAAAATAACTTGAGTTACAGAGCTCCAAATGAGGTAATTTCAAAAACATTGAAAAGTAGACATCCAGAGCTTTCCAAACATATATGGCACTACATGGTGGATGATGTGTGGAAAACGATCCAACACAAAACTCACCGGCAAGTGTACCGGGTCGCATCAAGTAATAATAACTCACATGAGTGAGGTCGATCCCACAGGGATTGAAGGATTGAGCAATTTTAGTTTAGTGGGTGATTTAGTCAAGCGAATCAGTTTTGGTTGAGTGATTTGTGTTTAACAGAAATTAAATGACAGTAAATGTAAATGGGGAAGGGAAAAGTGCAGTAAATTGAAGAACAGAATTGTAAAATTTCAGAATCTTAAAGAGCAAGAAAGTAAATGACTGAAACTTAAAGTGCAAGAAACTTAAATTGCAGTAACTTAAATGGCAAGGAAGATAAATTGCTAGAAAGTAAAAGGGAATTGAGGAATGGGATTGTAAGATCTAAACAAAGAAGATGTAAATTGCAGTAAATGGTTGAGCAGAAAGTAAATCAGAAACAAGTAGCATTCAAGCAGGATTCAAATGAAATGTAGCAGAGGTTCACAGAAGAACCAAAAGTGGAATTGTGATCTCAGGATTCCAAGGGCTTAGGTAGCAGATCCTAAAACCCAATTTCCTTCCCAGATCTGAATTAACTAAGCAATTAACAGAAAATTAAAGATGAAGCAGTAGAAGAACAGAATTGGAATTTAATTATGCAGAAAATAAAATGCAAAGAGCTTGAATGGGAATTGGGACAGAATTTCCCCAATTTCACACACCCAATGCTCAGAAAACAGAAGAGTAGAATTGCCCAAGAGAAGTGAGGAAGGAGATCAATCAATTCTCCTTTGATCCTCTTGGCACTCGGACAAATTCTCTCAAGGACAATTACAAAAGCTCAAAAGAAAAGTGAAAGTAGAATTTCAAAGCCAAGGTAAAAGTAAAAATTCAAAAATGAGCATAAAAGTTCCTAATTACATCAAACTAACTCCTATTTATACACTTTCTATTCTTGGATTTTGGGATTTGAATGGGCTTTTGGATTGGTGAAGAAATGAGTTCAAATTAATTTTTAATTTGAATTTTGGCCCAAAAACCACTCCCAGGAGGCTGCCCTGCCCTTGTGGAAGGCAGGGCAGAAAATTGATGCTTGGTGCTTGGAGTTGGTGCGGCCATGATGCGTTTTGGTGCTGCGTGGTGCGCGTCTGGCATGAGGTTGGTGCGCCAGAGGCTGCCCTGCCCGCGCCAAGGGCAGGGCGTGAAGGTTGGTGCGCCAGAATGAGGAACGCGCGCGTGCGCGCGATGCACGTTGGTGCGTGGGACGCTGCCCTGCCCGCGCCAAGGGCAGGGCAGGAAAGCTTTGGTGCGCCAGGGGGCGTTGTGCGCTCGGTTGGTGCTGCCAGGGGGCGTTGTGCGCTCGGTTCGTGCTGCCAAGGGAAATTTGGTGCGCCAAGTCCATGCACCATTTCAAATGCTGCCCTGCCCGCGCCAAGGGCAGGGCAAGGTTCCCAATCTTCATGACCCGTGTTCGAACCTGGTGGCTTGCAAACACGCTACTTTTTCTTTTGATTTCTTGGCACGCTAGTGGGTCTTAGAGCTTGGCTTCCTCATGGTTCATTGTTCGAACCTTGTGGCTTGCATAGTTGACATTTTTTACTTTGATTTTCTTCCTCATGGAGCCCGATCCTGCTCTCCACAAGGGCAGGGCAGAGTTTGCTTCTCCTTGCTCCAAGGCACCATTTTGTGCTCTGCCCTTGGAGTGGGCAGGGCAGAGTTGCCTATGCTTGCTTGGTCACCTAATGCTGCCCTCCTAGAGGGCATTCTGCCCTTGTGGAGGGCAAGGTTGCTTCCACTATGAGTTGCGGCACGCTTCTCCCTTCTTTGGCCACGCTTTCCTTTTCTTGTGTCACGCTTCTTAGGCCACGCTTTTCATTTTCTTTTCTTTTCTTCACCTATAATAAACCAAACAACCACTCAAAGTATCACTAAATTCAAGAGGCTTATAAATCAATTAAAATGCAATTAAAATTAGCTTAAACCTCATGATTTAACATTAATTTCATGGTGGTTGCTTGATTTAGAGAAGTTGTGCATTTTCACTCCAAATCACTTACTTAGGATACAAGAAAGTGCATAAATGCTAACAAAACAAGTGAAATTAGCCAAAAAAAATGGGTATATGATGACTTGTCATCACAACACCAAACTTAAACCTTGCTTGTCCCCAAGCAAGCATCAAAACTAAGAGAAAATAGAATGAATAAGAAAAGTGTATATATCCTTATTATGCAGATAGCAGAACTTGGTCTATGGAGCATTTATGCAGACAATGACACTCATTTATTGTTGCTGCTGCATAATACACATTTTGCATCAAAAGTTTGCTAGACTTGCTGTTATAAGATTCACTTTTTACTCACTCCCTTGATAACTTTTCTTAGCTTACAAAGCTTAAACAAGCTTATTACTCTTTTATAGGTTGGGTGTCAAATGCTGCAGCATAGCCTTTGGCTTTATTTTCTTGTCTTTTGCTCAACATCTTTCCACCACAGACACTTAGCTCATTAATTCTTCCTAGGATCATTGATGCCCAGCATCTCTTTGGATCACTAAGTGCTTTGTATCTGAGTTTCTCTTTATTGTGGATTTTCAATTGGCCATCCCAAATCAGTTGATCTAAGTGACCGGGTTTCAAAATACCCCTTAGAATTTACTCATCCAAGCAGATCTCAGTACAAGAACACCACAAACATTTGTCCTAAGGTTCAAGCCATTGGTGTCCAACCTTTATTCTTTGTTTTTCTTGCCATTTTGGCTTTTTCTTTCTTTTTCTTTCTGTTTTTGTTACCAAGGGTGTTTCATTCTTAATAGGAATCTCTATAACAGCAAGCTAACTTACAATTGAATGAGAATGATATTATGCAACACTTATTTCATGAGTTATGCATTTAATCAGACACATGTGCCACCACCAACTTCCATTCATACTCATGCAACATTGAATACTTTACTTTTCAATTCAAACCAAACTCTTTTATTTAAGCAATTGGGAAACAAAGCAATATTTAAACTAAGTGATGGATACAAGCACTAAGCAGATTTACCATTTTTAACAAACCATTTCACTTGTAGCTAAATAAACACTTTAGCAAGAGATACAATGGCTTCCAGATTCGAAACATCACATAGCAGCAAGGATTAAGTTCAGATACAACCTTTGAAGCTGCAGCTCTTTGATTTTTCTCCTTCTGTTGTGTTCCTTTTGAGTCAAAATGCATAGTGTCTTCAATTGTTGATTCATGTCCTGCATAATCCTCAAAGTTGCTTGCTTCTCAAGCCCTTGATTATATGGTTAGTAAGCATAGATTGAGTGTGGCTTTTAGGATTTCTTTTGGTGTGTGAACACCAAACTTAATTGTTTTGCCACTTGTCTCAGATGTACCAATTTAACCATATTTGAAACCATGTATCCTTGCTAAGAGTTGAATGAAATAAAAGCTAGAAAACAATTCAACAGTTGAATAATGTGTTTGATTGCTTGGGGCTAGAGTCATGCAGGAGGTGAGAATGTGTTTTCAAATGATATTTTTGGTGGAACACCAAACTTAGAAATTTGCATTCTCCCTCAAATTGTTTTGGTGTGCAACACCAAACTTAGCTCCTTGCAATGCACAACAATTACTCAACATTTTTATTGAAAAGCTATGAAAAGAAACTACCTCAGGTTGGGTTGCCTCCCAACAAGCGCTCTTTTATTGTCATTAGCTTGACATCTTCATTTTTGTTTCAAGAGGGATTCAGGTTCTGGACCTCCTTTTCTTTGTTCCATTGCCCACCTAGGTACAGTTTTGCTCTATGACCATTTGCTGTAAAGTGGCTCTTTGTTGCTTCATCTAGCAACTCAATACTCCCATAAGGAAAAACCTTAGTCACCAAGTATGGACCAGTCCATTTCGACTTAAGCTTGCCAGGGAATATCTTGAGCCGTGAATTATACAAGAGTACTTGTTGTCCTGGTTTGAACTCTTTCTTCAAAATCTTCTTGTCATGCCATCTCTTAGCTTTCTCCTTGTATATCTTGGTATTTTCATAAGCTTCTAGTCTAAACTCATCTAGCTCATTCAGCTGCAACAATCTTTTCTCTCCTGCTGCTTCAGAGTCCAAATTTAGAAGTTTGGTGGCCCAAAAGGCTTTGTGCTCAAGCTCTACAGGGAGATGACAAGCTTTGCCATATAACAGTTGAAATGGGGACTTCCCAATAGGAGTTTTAAAGGCTGTTCTGTATGCCCAAAGTGCATCTTCCAATTTCCTAGCCCAATCCTTTCTTGTGCTACCAACTGTTTTTTCTAGGATCTTCTTTAGTTCCCTGTTTGCTAATTCTGCTTGCCCATTAGTTTGGGGATGATATGGTGTGGCTACCTTATGAATAACTCCATATTTGTGAAGGAGTTTCTCCATCTGTTTATTACAAAAATGGCCACCACCATCACTGATGAGACCCTTGGGTACTCCATATCTAGTAAAGATGTGCTTTTTCAAGAATTGAAGAACCACTTGTGCATCACAGGTAGTTGTGGCTATGGCTTCCACCCATTTTGAAACATACTCTACTGCTACCAAGATATATCTAAATGAATAAGAAGGAGGAAAGGGTCCCATGAAATCAATGCCCCATAGATCAAACAATTCTACTTCCAGAATGAAGTTCTGTGGCATCTCATTCCTTTTTGTTAGTCCTCCTGCTCTTTGGCATTCATTACATTGATGGACAAATTCCCTGGCATCTTTGAAGATAGTTGGCCAATAGAAACCACTTTGTAAAATCTTTGCTGCTGTTCTTTCTGGACCAAAGTGTCCACCATAAGCTGAGCCATGGCAATGCCATAATATATCTTTTGTTTCACTTTCAGGAATACATCTCCTGATTATTCCATCAGAGCATCTTCTGAACAAATAGGGTTCATCCCACAAGAACTTCTTTGCTTCGTTGATTAGTTTCTTCATTTGTTGCTTAGTGAATTCTTGTGGTATCTTTCTCCCTACTTTATAGTTTGCTATATCAGCAAACCATGGTGTTTGTTGGATTTGCATGAGATGTTCATCTGGGAAGCTTTCATTCACAGGTAATGAAGCCTTTTGAATTGTCTCTGGTGGTAGCCTTGACAAATGATCAGCAACTAGATTTTCAGTGCCTTTCCTGTCCCTCACCTCAATGTCAAATTCTTGTAAGAGTAGAATCCATCTGATAAGCCTTGGTTTAGCATCCTGCTTTGACATCAAATACTTGAGAGCAGCATGATCAGTATAAACTACAATTTTAGATCCTATCAAGTACGATCTAAACTTATCAAATGCATAGACCACTGCTAACAATTCCTTCTCTGTTGTGGTGTAATTTTTTTGAGCTTCATTTAATACTTTACTTGCATAATATATGACATGATGCAAGTTTCCCTTTTTCTGTCCAAGTACAGCACCAATTGCAATTTCACTTGCATCACACATGAGTTCAAATGGTAAGTTCCAATCTGGGGGTGTGATGATTGGTGCTGTTGTGAGTTTCTGTTTTAAAGTTTCAAAAGAATGCTGGCAATTTTTATCAAAAACAAAAGGTTGATCATTCATCAAAAGGTTACTCAAAGGTTTGGCTATTTTAGAAAAATCTTTGATGAACCTTCTATAAAATCCTGCATGTCCCAAGAAACTTCTAACAGATTTCACATTAGTTGGTGGAGGGAGTTTTTCTATTATTTCCACTTTTGCCTTGTCAACCTCTATTCCTCTTCTTGAAACTTTATGACCAAGAACAATCCCCTCAGGTACCATGAAATGGCACTTCTCCCAATTTAAAACCAAATTAGTTTCTTGGCACCGTTTCAAAACAAGAGTTAGATGGTTTAAGCAAGTATTGAAATTATCACCAAAAACAGAAAAGTCATCCATGAAAACCTCTAAAAATTTTTCAACCATATCTGAGAAAATGGAAAGCATACACCTTTGAAAAGTGGCTGGGGCATTGCATAATCCGAATGGCATTCTTCTATAGGCAAAAACTCCAACTGGGCATGTGAATGAAGTCTTTTCTTGGTCTTTTGGATCCACCACTATCTGATTATACCCAGAATAGCCATCAAGGAAGCAATAATAAGCATGGCCAGCCAACCTTTCAAGCATTTGATCAACGAAAGGAAGTGGGAAGTGGTCTTTGCGTGTGGCATCATTCAACCTTCTATAGTCAATGCACATCCTCCACCCTGTCACCGTTCTGGTGGGAATGAGCTCATTCTTCTCATTAGTAATGACTGTCATCCCTCCTTTCTTTGGTACCACTTGGACTGGACTTATCCATGAGCTATCGGAAATAGGATATATGATTCCTGCATTCCATAACTTCATCACTTCCTTTTGGACAACTTCCTTCATTGCAGGGTTTAATCTTCTCTGAGGTTGAATTACTGCTTTGGAATTGTCTTCCAAGAGAATCTTGTGCATGCATATTGTAGGGCTGATGCCTTTCAAGTCGTCAATGGTCCACCCTAAGGCATCCTTGTGGGCTCTGAGAACATCAAGAAGCTCTCCTTCTTCTTTCTTTGTCAAAGATGAATTGATGATCACCGGGAGGCTTTCTGAAGTCCCAAGAAATGCATATTTGAGATGAGAAGGTAATGGCTTCAGTTCTTGCTTTTGCACCTCTTCTTTCTTGCTTGGTTCCACTTCTTTGTTTATGAAAGCCTCAGCCACATGTTCCTCTATTGCTTCTTGATTGTCCTTTTCTTGCTCATGTTGATCAATGTCTAACATTTCTTCCACCAAGCTTTCTATCGTATCCACCCTCAAATGATCTTCCTTCCCTGGGGGGTGTTGCATTGACTTAAAAACATTGATGATCATCTGCTCATTGTGTACTCTGAAAATCATTTCCCCTTTTTCCACATCAATAATGGCTCTTGCAGTTGCTAGAAATGGTCTGCCCAAGATGATTGAGTTGTTGCCTTCCTCATCGGTATCAAGGATTACAAAGTCTGCAGGGAAAATAAACTCTCCAACTTTTACTAGCAAATTCTCCACAATTCCATTTGGTATCTTGATTGATCTGTCTGCCATGACTAGTGACATCTTGGTGGGTTTGAGTTCTTCTATGGCAAGCTTTTTCATCATGGATAAAGGCATCAAGTTAATACTGGCTCCAAGATCACAAAGAGCTTTATCCAAGGATAGTTTGCCTATAGTGCATGACACTACAAAACTCCCTGGATCCTTGAGTTTTGGTGGGATTCCCTTTTGGAGCACGGCACTACATTCCTCATTGAGCATCACTGTTTCCTTCTCATTCCAATCCCTTTTCTTGTTGATGAGCTCCTTTAAGAACTTGGCATACAGGGGCATTTGCTCCAAAGCCTCTGCCAAAGGTATGTTAATCTCTAGCTTCTTGAAAGTCTCAAGAAATTTGTGGAAGTGCTTGTCCTTTGTTTCCTTGTAAAATCTCTGTGGGTAAGGTAGAGGTGGTGTTGAGCTCTTCACCACTTGATGCTGTTTTGGAGTTGGTTCCTCTAAGATCTTCTTTCCTTTCTCCAAATTCTGTGGCTTGTTGTCTTCCTCTGTGAGCTTTTCTGAAGCATTCTTGCTTGTCTTGTCTTGGTTGATGGTTTCATCCTTCTTTGTTGGCTCAATGTCATTCTCCATGAGCTTCTTTGTTGCTCCTTGGCTACCATCTGTTAACACTCTTCCACTTCTTAGTTGCACAACCTTGCATTCTTCCTTTGGATTGGGAATGGTGTCACTAGGTAGTGAACTTGATGGCTTCTCAACAGAGATCTTCTTAGAGATTTGTCCAATCTGCCTCTCTAGGTTCTTCATGGAGGCTTCTTGATTTTTGTTTGTTAATTCTTGGCTCTTCATTAGTTTCTCCATGAGTAGCTCTAGGTTGGTGATTCTCTGTGAGTCTTGGGAAATGGTTTGATTTTGGGGTGTTGATGGATGAAGATAAGTGTTTTGGTTAGTTGGGTGGTTATTGGGTGGGTATTGGTTAGAATTTGGGTAGTTGTTTTGTGGTTTTCTGTATGAGTTTTGGTTAGTGTTTGGCTGGGGGTTGTGGTTTGTGTTTTTCCAATTGTTTTGGCTTGTGTTTCTTTGCCATGGTTGTTGGTTTTGAGTATGGTTATCTCCCCATCTAAGGTTGGGATGATTCTTCCAAGATGGGTTGTAGGTATCACCATAGACTTCATTTGTTCCAGAATTTTGATTGTGCATGTATTGGACTTGCTCTTGCTGTTGCTCTTCTTGAGTTTCTTCACTTTGCACCCAAGTGGTTGGAGGTTGGCTTGTGGTCACTGCTGCCACTTGCAAGCCATCAATTCTCTTAGCCATTTGTTCAAATTGTTGTTGAATCTGCTGCTGCATCATCTTGTTTTGAGCTAAGATTGAATCAACTCCTTCCAACTCCATGACTCCTCTTCTCTGTGATGGTTGGCGTTGTCTTTGATGAGCAAAGAAATATTGGTTGTTGGCCACCATCTCAATAAGGTTTTGAGCTTCCTCTGTGGTCTTCATGAGTTGTAAAGACCCTCCGGCAGAGTGATCAAGAGCTTCTTGAGCTTTAAGAGTGAGTCCCTCATAGAAGTTTTGCAACTTATCCCACTCAGTGAACATCTCTGGTGGACACTTCCTCAATAGAGCCTTATATCTCTCCCATGCTTCATATAAGTTCTCGGCCTCCATTTGAGTGAATGTTTGAACCTCTGTCTTCAACCTTAGGACTCTTTGAGGAGGGTAGAATTTGGCAAGAAACTTGCTCACCAAGTCATCCCAAGTGTTGATGCTTTCTTTTGGAAAAGTCTCTAGCCATTGAGTTGCTTTATCCCTGAGAGAGAATGGGAAGAGTAGCAACTTGTAGCTATCAGGAGGTACACCATTTGTCTTCACTGTGTCACATATTCTCAAGAAAGTGGACAAATGTTGGTTTGGATCTTCCAAAGGCCCTCCTCCAAAAGAACAATTGTTTTGCACTAGAGTGATGAGCTGGGGCTTGAGTTCAAAGTTGTTTGCATTGACATTGGGAGGAAGAATGCTACTCCCATAATGCTTGGCATTTGCAAATGTGTATGAAGCCAAAACTCTTCTCTGTTGTTGATTATTGTTGGCTCCATCTCTTGGTTGATTGGTATCTCCTTCCATATCTTGGAATTCCTCCTCAGATTCTTCTTCTTCTCCAACAATGTACTTCCCTCTTTCAGCTCTTCTTATTCTTCTAAGAGTCCTTGGATCAATTTCAGAAATGATAGGAGAAGATCTCCCTATACCTGACATACAAACACACAGCAATAAACACACAAACCCAGAAATACTATGGAACTTCAATCTGTGGTTAGAATGAAGGTTTAGTTAGTTTAAGCAAAAATGCAAACAGTTAGTGTGTTAGTAAGAGTTAGAATAACAGAAAAGAAAAAGTGCTTAATCTAGACCTCCACTTTACTTAATCATTGTCAATCTATTTCAATCCCTGGCAACGGCGCCAAAAACTTGATGTGTGGAAAACGATCCAACACAAAACTCACCGGCAAGTGTACCGGGTCGCATCAAGTAATAATAACTCACATGAGTGAGGTCGATCCCACAGGGATTGAAGGATTGAGCAATTTTAGTTTAGTGGGTGATTTAGTCAAGCGAATCAGTTTTGGTTGAGTGATTTGTGTTTAACAGAAATTAAATGACAGTAAATGTAAATGGGGAAGGGAAAAGTGCAGTAAATTGAAGAACAGAATTGTAAAATTTCAGAATCTTAAAGAGCAAGAAAGTAAATGACTGAAACTTAAAGTGCAAGAAACTTAAATTGCAGTAACTTAAATGGCAAGGAAGATAAATTGCTAGAAAGTAAAAGGGAATTGAGGAATGGGATTGTAAGATCTAAACAAAGAAGATGTAAATTGCAGTAAATGGTTGAGCAGAAAGTAAATCAGAAACAAGTAGCATTCAAGCAGAATTCAAATGAAATGTAGCAGAGGTTCACAGAAGAACCAAAAGTGGAATTGTGATCTCAGGATTCCAAGGGCTTAGGTAGCAGATCCTAAAACCCAATTTCCTTCCCATATCTGAATTAACTAAGCAATTAACAGAAAATTAAAGATGAAGCAGTAGAAGAACAGAATTGGAATTTAATTATGCAGAAAATAAAATGCAAAGAGCTTGAATGGGAATTGGGACAGAATTTCCCCAATTTCACACACCCAATGCTCAGAAAACAGAAGAGTAGAATTGCCCAAGAGAAGTGAGGAAGGAGATCAATCAATTCTCCTTTGATCCTCTTGGCACTCGGACAAATTCTCTCAAGGACAATTACAAAAGCTCAAAAGAAAAGTGAAAGTAGAATTTCAAAGCCAAGGTAAAAGTAAAAATTCAAAAATGAGCATAAAAGTTCCTAATTACATCAAACTAACTCCTATTTATACACTTTCTATTCTTGGATTTTGGGATTTGAATGGGCTTTTGGATTGGTGAAGAAATGAGTTCAAATTAATTTTTAATTTGAATTTTGGCCCAAAAACCACTCCCAGGAGGCTGCCCTGCCCTTGTGGAAGGCAGGGCAGAAAATTGATGCTTGGTGCTTGGAGTTGGTGCGGCCATGATGCGTTTTGGTGCTGCGTGGTGCGCGTCTGGCATGAGGTTGGTGCGCCAGAGGCTGCCCTGCCCGCGCCAAGGGCAGGGCGTGAAGGTTGGTGCGCCAGAATGAGGAACGCGCGCATGCGCGCGATGCATGTTGGTGCGTGGGACGCTGCCCTGCCCGCGCCAAGGGCAGGGCAGGAAAGCTTTGGTGCGCCAGGGGGCGTTGTGCGCTCGGTTGGTGCTGCCAGGGGGCGTTGTGCGCTCGGTTCGTGCTGCCAAGGGAAATTTGGTGCGCCAAGTCCATGCACCATTTCAAATGCTGCCCTGCCCGCGCCAAGGGCAGGGCAAGGTTCCCAATCTTCATGACCCGTGTTCGAACCTGGTGGCTTGCAAACACGCTACTTTTTCTTTTGATTTCTTGGCACGCTAGTGGGTCTTAGAGCTTGGCTTCCTCATGGTTCATTGTTCGAACCTTGTGGCTTGCATAGTTGACATTTTTTACTTTGATTTTCTTCCTCATGGAGCCCGATCCTGCTCTCCACAAGGGCAGGGCAGAGTTTGCTTCTCCTTGCTCCAAGGCACCATTTTGTGCTCTGCCCTTGGAGTGGGCAGGGCAGAGTTGCCTATGCTTGCTTGGTCACCTAATGCTGCCCTCCTAGAGGGCATTCTGCCCTTGTGGAGGGCAAGGTTGCTTCCACTATGAGTTGCGGCACGCTTCTCCCTTCTTTGGCCACGCTTTCCTTTTCTTGTGTCACGCTTCTTAGGCCACGCTTTTCATTTTCTTTTCTTTTCTTCACCTATAATAAACCAAACAACCACTCAAAGTATCACTAAATTCAAGAGGCTTATAAATCAATTAAAATGCAATTAAAATTAGCTTAAACCTCATGATTTAACATTAATTTCATGGTGGTTGCTTGATTTAGAGAAGTTGTGCATTTTCACTCCAAATCACTTACTTAGGATACAAGAAAGTGCATAAATGCTAACAAAACAAGTGAAATTAGCCAAAAAAAAATGGGTATATGATGACTTGTCATCAGTGGACACTAAATATGAGGGAGAAAACTGCCCCGAAAGTGCATAGATGAACATGGTGTCAACCTGTAGTAAGACCAGCTGACCTCTACACCTTCGATGGAGTATAACTCGAGCTGTGAAGCTCCAAACTACGCGGTCCCAATGGCATTGGAAAGTAGACATTCTAGGCTTTTCAACAATATATAATAGTATGGGGTGGACAATACGTTTGAGCCTCCAGAATCTAGCGTTTTTGACTACGATTGAGTGCTAACGTCGCCTTAAACGTTGCACACCGATGCTAGCGACCTTGTCCCCTTCAAAGGAGCATAACTTGAGTTGTAGATATCTAATTGATGTGCTTCCAGTTGCGTTGGAAAGATGACATTCAGAGCTTTCCAACCATATATAATAGTCTATAGTGAGCATGAAATTGGCAACGTTGACAAGAGGACAAAGAAGCGTCTCAAGACTTGAACCCCAACGCCTGAGCCTCACGTTTGTGCCAAAGTTTGAGGCAAACGTGAGGCCAAACGTTTCTTGAATGGCTTCCTGAGAGGAGCCTCACGTTTGCACCAATGTTTGAGGCAACGTGAGGCCAAACGTTGCTAGATGAATGCCCTGGAGGAAGCCCACGCCTACGCCAACGTTTGACCTCAAACGTGAGGTCAAACGCCAATGACAGCTGGCTGGTTCTGCATAACTTACACGAAGACGTTTGAGTCAACATTTGCCTCAAATGTTGACTCAAACACGAATGCTCCATAGTCCAATTCGCATGTAGATTTCTTCTCAAAACCAAAAGGCCAAACCCAAAGCAAGCTAAGCCCATTATCATCACTCAAAGGCACAAGGATCAATTAGCCTAGGAATTTATTTTAATTGTAATTTGTTTAGTTTTTATTTTTCATTTTCATTTTTGTAAAAGCCTATATAAAGACATTAGTTTCATTTCACTAGGGAGGCTGGCTCTACTAGAGCATTAGGAGTATGGTAGAATAGAAAGTCCTCTTTGATACACTTTTAATTTTCTGCAATTGTCATTTTCTAATATTGAATTCAGTTTATGCAATCTAAGTTTCTACAATTCTCTGCTACACTTTTCTTTCCTGCAAAGTTTACTTTCTGCAACCTTGTGTTTGAAATTGTTGAGATCCAAATTTACTTTTCCTGCAAGTTTAATTTTCTGCACTTGATCTGAGTTCTAATTTACTACTCTCATTTAATTTTCCAGCACCCAGCCCCCTTTACATCTTACTGCAATTTAATTTTCTTGCTCTTTAAGCTTCAGCTAATTTACATTCTGTTCTTTACTTTCAAGTCAATTTACCTTCTACAATTTAAATTCCTTGCAATTTCCTTTCTGTTGGTTACACTTCACACAATTCACTCAATGTTAGCTTGACTAAACTAATCACCCACTAAAGTTGCTTGATCCATCAATCCCTGTGGGATCGACCTCACTCTTGTGAGCAATTACTACTTAATGTGACCCGGTATACTTGCCGGTGAGTTTGTGTGTTTGGAAACCCGTTTTCCACCCATCAAGTTTTTAGCGCCGTTGCCGGGGATTGATTAAATCAACAATGATTAAGTGGGTGAGAAGTCTAGATCAAGCATTTTCTTTAATTTTGTTCTCTGTTTTAAGTTGATAGCAAGGTGTTTGAGTTATTGCCTTACTAAGAAATTCTTTCTTTGTGACATGAATTTCAATTTTCATTGATGTTGCATTTTAGAAAATATAAATGGAGTTCAACCCATCTTATGGTCAAACAAAATTTTATGGGATATCACCCACCATCACAAACCTCTAATGGTGGCTGGGAATATCACCAAGAAAATACAAATTCTAAGCACTCCAATCCATGGAGAAATGCTTCAGAACCACAAGATGAGCAAGAAAATCAGATGGGATATCTCTCACCACCACAAAATGGTTCAAGTCATTATTCTCATAGTGGCTGGGAGTATAACCAAGAAACTGCAAATTCTGAGCAGTCAAGTCCAATGAGAAATTGCCCAACCTCACCTTCCAGTTATACATTTGAAAATTCTTCATCAATTAACTATGCCTCAACACAAAATCCATCCCAAGGCTCACAACCAACACAAACTTCAACAAGGCAAGGACTCTCAAGGATTGAGTCCATGCTCAAAAGATGTTGGGAGGAGGAAAAGAAATTCTGGAAAAAAAAAAGAGAAATCCTTCACAAACTTGGAAGTGATGTTAGATCAATTGTTGAGTGCAACAAAGAAAGTGGAAGGGCAAGATGAGGAAGCCTCTGTGTCAAGCAAAATTTCAATGAAGAATGAGGTGGTTGAAAATGAAACTGCACTTGAGATGACAAAGGAACATGAACATTCACAACCCTCACAAAACTTCCCTTAAGTCTGTGATCGAAAAATATGAAGAGGAGATGAAGAAATCTTGGGAAGAACAACAAACCTCCTCCATGAAAGTACTATTAAGTCAAATGTTGAATGTGAAGGAGAAAGTGGAAGAGCAAGAAAGTGAGGAGGACAATCAAGAGAATCCACACTCAAATGAAGCAGAGAAGCACATGAAGAAAGAGCTCATGGAACAACCAATTCAAAAACCTCTTGATGAAGAAATCACTCCAACAATCACACAGCAACCAAATCTTGAATCCAAAGAAGTGAAGGCAACTAACAAGAGCACCATTCCTGTCCCTAATCCAGTAAGCAAGACCAATCAAGCCATTTACAAAAGGAAGCTTGCTGAGGAAAGGCCAAGACAAGGGACAATAGCTGAAACTTCTCCCCCCTTGAGGTCATTCCTCTTAACAAACTGGAAGAAGAGGAAGAAAGTGAATAACAACATGTCAAGCTAATGGCACTAAAAGAGCGCTTGTTGGGAGGCAACCCAACCTTGGGTAACATTTTATTTCTTTGTCTAGTTCATTTTCTCCGTCTGTTTAGTTTAAATTTCAATAAATTGACATATGGTTGCATTCTAAGTTTGGTGTTGCTATGCAACAAAAATTTGCTTCCAATCCTTATTGGATACTTGCATCAATTCCAAGAGAAAGTGTCACACTAAGTTTGGTGTGCCACTTATACTTTTATGCAATGTATCATGCACACCAACTTATATTTGCAAAAATAATGTCTCTGTTTCTCTGTGCCCTCATATCTTTAATTTTTCTTGCTTAGAACACATGTATCACTAACATTTCATTGTGTAAGACATTCATGATCCATCTTAGCCCCATAACCACGGTTCTAATAGTTGCTTGAGGATAAGCAAGCATTCAGAGTTGGTATGGGAAGGAGAAGAATGGGAGGAAAATGACAACAATAGAGAAGATGAACTACAAGGTTGTAAAGTTCCTTTTCCTCTCATTTGTTTCTAGTACTTTAAATTGCATGATTGTCTTATTATATTCTCTGTATGCATGTGTGGTATGAATAAGCATAGTTTGAATTTTGATTTGCAACATGTTGCTATGACATTATGACTACCAACTTGAGTTTTTGAATTCAAAAGCAATAAAGTATCATGATCTTAAACAAACAAGGAATTAAAGAAGAATTTAGCATGTGCATACAAGTATTGGAAAGCTAGTATGATTGATTGTTGCTCAATTGCATTAGATTTTATTTAATTGAAGTTTTCATCTAGTGCATTTTTGTGAAATCTTTTGAAATCATGAAAACCTTGAAGAAGCAAATGCAAAATAAGGCAAGAAAACAAAAAGGGAAAAAATGAGAAAGCGGAAGGCTCTGAGTACCAATGACAATATGTTAAGTACTTGTGGTGTTTATGTATCAAGCCAAATGCTTGAAAACAAAACACTTAGAAGTCAAGGCTAGGCTCAAAGTGCAAAAGCACTCCCTCAAAGCTCAAGGTTTTGAGCATCAATGATTAGAGAGTCAAGAAAAAAAAAGACCTTAATGAAGTCCTCTAATTCAAATGCTTGTGGTGCTTATGTATCAAGTGGTAATACTTGAAAACAAAGCATTTAGAATCGTAGCTTTGTTATTAACTCATAGGGCAAAGCACCCAAAAGGAGAAGCTAATAAGAAAATCAAAAGCTTGTCTCAAGGAAGAATTATAAGAAAAAGATTTCATAAAATGAGCTAGATAGAAGCATCAATCATTTACATTTCTTTTGTGATTGTAGCATGCATAGAAAACTAGTTTGCCATGAACATTAACTTGCTATTCTTCTAACCTTGGATTGTCAATATTTATTGCATGATTCTTTTCTTGCTCGGGGACAAGCAAGGTTTAAGTTTGGTGTTGTGATGACATGTCATCATGTCATGTTTTTCTATGCTTTTTCATACAAGAAATTGATTATTTGTGCTTAAATATTGATTGCTTTTGTGCTTAATTGGTACATTTCCTTTATCTTTTAATTTTATAAACTTTGTAGGAAATAAGAAGAAGAAGAAGCAAAAAAGGCACAAAATAAGCTAAGAAAAGGGCAACAAGAAGGCCATGAAAGGAGGCAAAGAGAAGCAACGTTGGAGCCAAAGTTGGTGCTCCAACGTTGCTGGAAACGTTGCTCCTCACAGCCTGAAGGGGTATACTTCCAACAAAAATAACTTGAGCTACAGAGCTCCAAATGATATGATTTCAAAAGCATTGGAAATTAGACATCCAGAGCTTTCCAAACATATATGGCACTACATGGTGGACACTAAATCTGAGGGAGAAAACCGCCCCGAAAGTGCATAGATGAACATGGTGTCAACCTGTAGTAAGCCCAGCTGACCTCTACACCTTCGATGGAGT
This sequence comes from Arachis hypogaea, assembly GCF_003086295.3. NCBI lineage: Eukaryota > Viridiplantae > Streptophyta > Magnoliopsida > Fabales > Fabaceae > Arachis > Arachis hypogaea. The sequence continues at coordinate 73,742,893 of NC_092037.1, forward strand.
ATAACTCGAGCTGTGAAGCTCCAAACTATGCGGTCCCAATGGCATTAGAAAGTAGACATTCTAGGATTTTCAACAATATTTAATAGTATGGGGTGGACAATACGTTTGAGTCTCCAGAATCTAGCGTTTTTGACCACGTTTGAGTGCTAACGTCGCCTCAAACGTTGCACACTGATGCTAGCGACCTTGTCCCCTTCAAAGGAGCATAACTTGAGTTGTAGATGTCCAATTCATGTGCTTCTTATTGCGTTGGAAAGCTGACATTCAAAACTTTCCAACCATATATAATAGTCTCTAGTGGGCATGAAATTGGCAACGTTGACAAGAGGACAAAGAAGCGTCCCAAGACTTGAACCCAACGCCTGAGCCTCATGTTTGTGCCAAAGTTTGAGGCAAACGTGAGACCAAACATTTCTTGAATGGCTTCCTGAGAGGAACCTCACGTTTGCGCCAACGTTTGAGGCAAACGTGAGGCCAAACGTTGCTAGATGAATGCCCTGGAGGAAGCCCATGCCTATGCCAACGTTTGACCTCAAACATGAGGTCAAATGCCAATGACAGTAGCTGCCTGGTTCTGCATAACTTACACGAAGACGTTTGAGTCAACGTTTGCCTCAAACATTAACTCAAACGCGAATGCTCCAGAGTCCAATTCGCATGCAGATTTCTTCTCAAAACCAAAAGGCCAAACCCAAAGCAAGCTAAGCCCATTATCATCACTCAAAGGCACAAGGATCAATTAGCCTAGGAATTTATTTTAATTGTAATTTGTTTAGTTTCATTTTTCATTTTCATTTTTGTAAAAGCCTATATAAAGACATTAGTTTCATTTCACTAGGGAGGCTGGCTCTGCTAGAGCATTAGGAGTAGGGTAGAATAGAAAGTCCTCTTTGATACACTTTTAATTTTCTGCAATTGTCATTTTCTAATATTGAATTCAGTTTATGCAATCTAAGTTTCTACAATTCTCTGCTACACTTTTCTTTCCTGCAAAGTTTACTTTCTGCAACCTTGTGTTTGAAATTGTTGAGATCCAAATTTACTTTTCCTGCAAGTTTAATTTTCTGCACTTGATCTGAGTTCTAATTTACTACTCTCATTTAATTTTCCAGCACCCAGCCCCCTTTACATCTTACTGCAATTTAATTTTCTTGCTCTTTAAGCTTCAGCTAATTTACATTCTGTTCTTTACTTTCAAGTCAATTTACCTTCTACAATTTAAATTCCTTGCAATTTCCTTTCTGTTGGTTACACTTCACACAATCACTCAATGTTAGCTTGACTAAACTAATCACCCACTAAAGTTGCTTGATCCATCAATCCCTGTGGGATCGACCTCACTCTTGTGAGTAATTACTACTTGATGCGACCCGATATACTTGCCGGTGAGTTTGTGTGTTTGGAAACGCGTTTTCCACCCATCAGTCTTCAAGCCTTGAATTGGGCCTTTACTCTTGATGGAATTGGGTTGACAATAGCCTCTGTTGAATGCTTTTAACCTTGGGAAGAACCTACGCCTTGAACCGGACCATGAACCATTCAAGTTTGAGTCAAAGTTTGAGGTAAACTTTGACTCAAACTTTATTATGTAGATTGCCCCTTGTGCTGTCATTGTCGTTTGAGTCCAAGTTTGAGGTCCAACTTGAACTCAAACTTGGCTCTTCCTAGTTCCTCTTTGGCCCAGCGTTTGACCTCAAGTTTGAGGCAAACGCTAGCGCAAACTTGGTGAGCTCCAGGGTTGATGTTTTTTTGAGCCAACGTTTGACCTCAAGTTTGAGGCAAATGTTGGCACAAACTTTGCTTGCATCCAGGGTGAAATTATACTTTTTCTCACGTTTGAGCTTAAGTTTGAGGCAAACTTTAGCTCAAACGTGAGTCCTTCTTTCTGCCCTTGCCATCTCCTTTTCTTCAACCTTCTTCCAAGCCTCTTTCCACCTATCATCAATCAACAATTGCATCAAAGCTATGCTGTAATCATGAAAGTTCTTCTTCTTCTTGAAATTCAAGCAATTATGGCACAAAAACTCATGAAAATGCATCAATTCATCCATGGTTGATTGAACTAAGGAAAACTGAAATTCTACCCAAATGGCTTAATTATGGCTCAAGAGAGTGCATAAAATTTTTATTAGTGTAAAATTTTTTTTAAAATTTTTATAAAATTTTTTATTTTTTGAAAAATATTTTTTATTTTTTTATTCACCGGATAATGCTACACCCAGACAGTTAACTTTTTTTGCTGTACTTGTTCACAAATTAAGCATAAATTAATTTAAAAAATTTAAGATTTTACTTTTTTATTTTTTGGATATTTTTGGAATTTTTATTTTTTTACAATAAGCAAAAAATTTTTTTTAGTATAAAAATTAAAAAAATAATAAATTTACAGATCTGTTATTTACTAGATACGGCTGGACTTTATTTTATATTTATTATTTAATGATAAAACACTTAATAATATAATTTAAAAATTCAAAAATAAAAAATTTAGTTTTTTAAAATTTTTTTATTTTTTAAAAATATTTTTTATTTTTTTATTCACCGGATAATGCTACACCCAGACAGTTGACTGTTTTTTTGCTGCACTTGTTCACAAATTAAGAATAAATTAATTTAAAATTTTAAAATTTTAATTTTTTAATTTTTTGGATAATTTTGGAATTTTTTATTTTTTACAACTCGAAAAAAATATTTTTTAGCATAAAATTTAAAAGAAATAATAAATTTACAGATCTGTTGTTTAGTAGATATTGCTAGACTTTATTTTATTTTTATTATTTAAATAAAAAACATTTAATAATATAATTTAAAAATTGAAAAATAAAAAATTAGTTGTTTAAAATTTTATATTTTTTAAAAAATATTTTTTATTTTTTTATTCACTGGATAATGCTACACCCAGACAGTCGACTTTTTTTTGCTGCACTTGTTCACAAATTAAGCATAAATTAATTTAAAAAATTTAAAATTTTACTTTTTTATTTTTTTAAAAATATTTTTTATTTTTTATTCACTGGATAATGCTACACCCAAACAATCGACTTTTTTTGCTGCACTTGTTCACAAATTAAGCATAAATTAATTTAAAAAAATTAAAATTAAAATTTTTTATTTTTCTGATATTTTTTGAATTTTTTAATTTTTTACAGTTAGAAAAAAATATTTTTTTGTTTAAAATTAAAAAAATAAATTTACAGATCTGCTGTTTATTAGATACTGCTAGACTTTATTTTATTTTTATTATTTAAATATAAAACATTTAATAATATAATTTAAAATTCCAAAAATAAAAAATTTAGTTTTTTAAAATTTTTTATTTTTTGAAAAATATTTTTCATTTTTTTATCCACCAGATAATTCTACACCTAGACAATTAACTATTTTTTTGCTGCACTTGTTCACATATTAAGAATAAATTAATTTAAAAAATTTAAAATTTTAATTTTGTTTATTTTTTGGATATTTATTGAATTTTATATTTTTTACAATTAGAAAAAAATATTTTTTTAGTTTAAAAATTAAAAAAATAAAGAATTTACAGATCTAGTATTTATTAGATATTGCTAGACTTAAATTTATTTTTTTATTTAAATAAAAAATATTTAATAATAAAATTTAAAAATTCAAAAATAAAAAAATTAGTTTTTTAAAAGACTTTATTATTTTAAAAAATATTTTTAATTTTTTTATTCATTGGATAATGCTACACCTAGACAGTTAACTTTTTTTTGCTGCACTTATCAACAAATTAAGAATAAATTAATTTAAAAAATTTAAAATTTTAATTTTTTATTTTTGGATATTTTGGGAATTTTTTATTTTTTTACAATTAGAAAAAAATATTTTTTTAGTTTAAAATTAAAAAAATAAATTTACAGATCTATTGTTTATTAGATATTGCTAGACTTTATTTTATTTTTATTATTTAAATAAAGAAAAATTAATAATATAATTTAAAAGTTCAAAAATAAAAAATTTAGTTTTTTAAAATTTTTTTTTGAAAAATATTTTTCATTTTTTTATTCACTGGATAATTCCACACCCAAACAGTTGATTATTTTTTTGCTACACTTGTTCACATATTAAGAATAAATTAATTTAAAAAATTTAAAATTTTAATATTTTTATTTTTTGGATATTTTTAGAATTTTATATTTTTTTACAATTAGAAAAAAATATTTTCTTAGTTTAAAAATTAAAAAAATAATAAATTTACAAATCTAGTATTTATTAGATATTGTTGGACTTAATTTTATTTCTTTATTTAAATAAAAAATATTTAAAAATATAATTTAAAAATTAGAAAAATAAAAAATTTAGTTTCTTAAATTTTTAATTTTTTTAAAAATATTTTTTATTTTTTTATTCACCGGATAATGCTATACCCAGATAGTTGACTTTTTCTTGCTGCACTTGTTCACAAATTAAGAATAAATTAATTTAAAAAATTTAAAATTTTATTTTTTTTATTTTTTGGATATTTCTGGAATTATATATTTTTTTACAATTATAAAAAATATTTTTTAGTTTAAAAATTAAAAAAATAATAAATTTACAGATCTAGTATTTATTAGATATTGCTAGACTTTATTTTATTTTTCTTATTTAAATAAAAAACATTTAAAAATATAATTTAAAAATTAGAAAAATAAAAAAATTAGTTTTTTAAATTTTTTAATATTTTAAAAAATATTTTTAATTTTTTTATTCATCGGATATTGCTACACCTAGACAGTTAACTTTTTTTTGCTGCACTTGTCCACAAATTAAGAATAAATTAATTTAAAAAATTTAAAATTTTAATTTTTTTATTTTTGGATATTTTGGGAATTTTTTATTTTTTACAACTAGAAAAAAATATTTTTTAGATTAAAATTAAAAAAATAAATTTACAGATCTGTTGTTTAATAGATATTGTTGGACTTTTATTTTTTTATTATTTAAATAAAAAATATTTAATAATATAATTTAAAAATTAAAAAATAAAAAATTTTGTTGCACTTGTTCAAATATAATTTAAAAACATTTATTTTTCTAAAAAAATTTTTTTTATTTTTTTATTCACCGGATAATGCTTGACACACATAGTTGACTTTTTTTTGCTGCACTTGTTCACAAATTAAGCATAAATTAATTTAAAAAATTCAAAATTTTTATTTTTTATTTTTTGGATATTTTTTTAATTTTATCAGTTTTTTACAATTAGAAAAAATATATTTTTTAGTTTAAAATTAAAAAAATAAATTTACAGATCCGTTGTTTATTAGATATTGCTAGACTTTATTTTATTTTAATTATTTAAATAAAAAACATTTAATAATATAATTTAAAAATTAAAAAATAAAAAATTTATTTTTTTAAAATTTTTAATTTTTTTAAAAATATTTTTTATTTTTTTATTCACCGGATAATGCTACACTTAGACAGTTAACTTTTTTCGCTGCACTTGTCCACAAATTAAGAATAAATTAATTTAAAAAATTTAAAATTCTAATTTTTTTATTTTTGGATATTTTGGGAATTTTTTTACAACTAGAAAAAAATATTTTTTTAGTTTAAAATTAAAAAAAATAAATTTATAGATCTGTTGTTTACTAGATATTGCTGGACTTTTATTTTATTTTTATTATTTAAATAAAAAATATTTAATAATATAATTTAAAAATTCAAAAATAAAAAATTTAGTTTTTTAAAATTTTTTATTTCTTTAAAAATATTTTTTAATTCGTGAACAAGTGCAGCCAAAAAAAGTCAACCGTCTGGAAATAACATCATCCGGTGAATAAAAAATAAAAAATATTTTTAAAAAAATTTAAAAAATAATTTTTTATTTTTGAATTATTAAATTACATTATTAAAATTTTTTTATTTTAATAATAAAAATAAAATAAAGACCAGCAATATCTAGTAAACCACACATATGTAAATTTTTTATTTTTTTAATTTTTAAAATAAAAAATAATTTTTTTCTAATTGTAAAAAAATAAAAATTAAAAAAATTTTGAAAAAATAAAAAAAATTTAAATTTTAAATTTTTTAAATTTATTTATTCTTAATTTATGAACAGTGCAGCAACAAAAAGTCAACGATCTGGGTGTAGCATTATCCATTGAATAAAAAATATAAAAAATATTTTTAAAAAATTAAAAGTTTTAAGAAACTAAATTTTTTATTTTTGAATTTTTAAATTATATTATTAAATGTTTTTTATTTAAATAATCAAAATAAAATAAATTACGACAATATCTAATAAACAACAGATCTGTAAATTTATAATTTTTTAAACTAAAAAATTCTAATTGTAAAAAATAAAAAAAAAATTCTAAAAATATCTAAAAAATAAAAAAATGAAAATTTTAAATTTTTTAAATTAATTTATTTTTAATTTGTGAGCAAGTGCAGTAAAAAAAAGCCAACTGTCTGGGTGTAGCATTATTCGGAAAATAAAAAAATAAAAAATATTTTTAAAAAAATTAAAAATTTTAAAAAACTAAATTTTTTATCTTTGAATTTTTAAATTATATCATTAAATATTTTTTATTTTAATCATAAAAATAACATCAAGTCCAACAATATCTAGTAAACAATAGATCTGCAAATTTTTTTTTAAACTTCTAATTGTAAAGAATAAAAAAATTCCAAAAATATCTAAAAAATAAAAAAAATTAAATTTTAAAATTTTAAAATTAATTTATTTTTAATTTGTGAACAAGTGCAGCAAAAAAAAGTCAACTGTCTGGAAATAGCATCATCCGGTGAATAAAAAATAAAAAAATTTTAAAAAAAATTTAAAAAAACTAAACTTTTTATTTTTGAATTTTATATTATATTATTAAATGTTTTTTATTAAACTAAAAAAATATTGTTTTCAAATTGTGAACAAGTGTAGCAAAAAAAGTCATCTGTCTGGGTGTAGCATTACTCGGAGAATAAAAAAATAAAAAAATTTTAAAAACTAAATTTTTTATTTTTGAATTTTTAAATTATATTATAAAATGTTTTTTATTTTAATAATAAAAATAAAATCAAGTCCAGCAATATCTAGTAAACAACAGTTCTGTAAATTTATTATTTTTTTAAACTAAAAAAATATTTTTTCTAATTGTAAAAAATAAAAAATATTACAAAAATATCCAAAAAATAAAAACATTAAAATTTTAAATTTTTTAAATTAATTTATTTTTAATTTGTGAACAAGTGCAGCAAAAAATTCAACAGTCTAGGTGTAGCATTATTCGAAGAATAAAAAAAAGTATTTTTAAAAATAAAAAATTTTTAAAAAAATAATTTTTTAATTTTTTAATTTTTAAATTTTGTTATTAAATGTTTTTTATTTTAATAATAAAAATAAAATCAAGTCGAGTAATATCTAGTAAACAAAAGATCTGTAAATTTATTATTTTTTTAAACTAAAAATATATTTTTTCTAATTGTAAAAAATCAAAAAAATTCCAAAAATATACAAAAAATAAAAAAATCAAAATTTTAAGTTTTTTAAATTAATTTATTTTTAATTTGTGAACAAGTGCAGCAAAAAAAGTCAACTTTCTGGGTGTAGCATTATTCAGAGAATAAAAAAATAAAAAATATTTTTAAAAAAATTAAAAATTTTAAAAAACTAAATTTTTTATTTTTGAATTTTTAAATTATATTATTAAATATTTTTATTTTAATCATAAAAATAACATCAAGTCGAACGATATCTAGTAAACAATAGATCTGCAAAATTTTTATTAAACTAAAAAAATATTTTTTTCTAATTGTAAAGAATAAAAAATTCCAAAAATATCTAAAAAATAAAAAAAATAAAATTTTAAATTTTTTAAATTAATTTATTTTTAATTTGTGAACTAGTGCAGCAAACAAAAGTCAACTGTCTGGATATAGCATCATCCAGTGAATAAAAATAAAAAATATTTTTAAAAAATTTAAAAAACTAAACTTTTTAGTTTTGAATTTTTATGTTATATTATTAAATATTTTTTTATTTAAATAATAAAAATAAAATAAATTCCAACAATATCTAGTAAACCATAGTTCTGTAAATTTATTATTTTTTTTAATTTTAAACTAAAAAAATATTGTTTTCAAATTGTAAAAAAATAAAAAATTCAAAAAATATCCAAAAAATAAAAAAATTTAAATTTTTTTTAAATTAATTTATTCTTAATTTGTGAATAAGTGCAGCAATAAGTAGTCAATCGTCTGGGTGTAGCATTATCCGGTGAATAAAAAACATAAAAAAATATTTTTAAAAAATTTAAAAGTTTAAAAAAATTAAATTTTTTATTTTTGAAATTTTAAAGTATATTATTAAATATTTTTTATTTAAACAATAAAAATAAAATAAAGTCTCGCAATATCTAGTAAACCACATATCTATAAATTTATTATTTTTTTAAATTTTTAATCTAAAAAAATAATTTTCTAATTGTAAAAAATAAAAAATTAAAAAAATATCCAAAAAATAAAAAAAATTAAATTTTAAATTTTTTAAATTAATTTATTCTTAATTTGTGAACAAGTGCAGCAACAAGAAGTCAACCGTGTTGGTGTAGCATTATCCAGTGAATAAAAAACATAAAAAATATTTTTAAAAAAATTAAAAGTTTTAAAAAACTAAATTTTTTATTTTTGAATTTTTAAATTATATTATTAAATGTTTTTTAATTAAATAATAAAAATAAAATAAATTACGACAATATCTAATAAACAACAGGTCTATAAATTTATAATTTTTTTAAACTAAAAAAAATATTTTTTTCTGATTGTAAAAAATAAAAAAATTCCAAAAATATCCAAAAAATAAAAAAATGAAAATTTTAAATTTTTTAAATTAATTTATTTTTAATTTGTGAACAAGTGCAGCAAAAAAAGTCAACTATCAGGGTGTAGCATTATTCGGAGAATAAAAAAATAAAAAATATTTTTAAAAAAATTAAAAATTTTAAAAAAATAAATTTTTTATTTTTGAATTTTTAAATTATATTATTAAATGTTTTTTATTTTAAGAATAAAAATAAAATCAAGTCCAACAATATCTAGTATAAAACAGATCTGCAAATTTATTTTTTTTAAATAAAAAAATATTTTTTCTAATTGTAAAAAATCAAAAAAATTCCAAAAATATCTAAAAAATAAAAAATAAAAAATTTAAATTTTTTAAATTAATTTATTTTTAATTTGTGAACAAGTGCAGCAAAAAAAATCAACAGTCTAAGTGTAGCATTATTCAAAGAATAAAAAAATAAAAAGTATTTTTAAAAAAATTAAAAATTTTAAAAAACTAAATTTTTTATTTTTTAATTTTTAAATTATATTATTAAATTTTTTTATTTTAATAATAAAAATAAAATCAAGTCCAGTATTATCTAGTAAACAACAGATTTATAAATTTATTATTTTTTTAAACTAAAAAATATTTTTTTCTAATTGTAAAAAATCAAAAAATAAAGAATTAAAATATTAAATTTTTTAAATTAATTTATTTTTAATTTGTGAACAAGTGCACCAAAAAAAGTCAACTGTCTCGATATAGTATCATCCGGTGAATAAAAAATAAATTTTTTTTAAAAAAATTAAAAAAAAACTAAACTTTTTATTTTTTAATTTTTATATTATATTATTAAATGTTTTTTATTTAAATAATAAAAATAAATAAAGTCCAGCAATATCTAGTAAACCACAGTTTTGTAAATTTATTATTTTTTTAATTTTTAAACTAAAAAAATATTGTTTTCAAATTGTGAACAAGTATAGCAAAAAGAAGTCAACTGTCTGGGTGAAGCATTATTCGGCGAATAAAAAAATAAAAAATTTTAAAAAACTAAATTTTTTATTTTTGAATTTTTAAATTATATTATTAAATATTTTTTATTTTAATAATAAAAATAAAATCAAGTCCAGCAATATCTAGTAAACAACAGTTCTGTAAATTTATTATTTTTTTAAACTAAAAAATTTTTTTCTAATTGTAAAAACTCAAAAAAATTCCCAAAATATCGAAAAAATAAAAACATTAAAATTTTAAATTTTTTAAATTAATTTATTTTTAATTTGTGAACAAGTGCAGCAAAAAAAGTCAACTGTCTCGATATAGCATCATGATGACATGTCACCATGTCATGTTTTTCTATGCTTTTTCATACAAGAAATTGATTATTTGTGCTTAAATATTGATTGCTTTTGTGCTTAATTGGTATATTTCTTTGATCCTTTGATTTTATAAATTTTGTAGGAAATAAGAAGAAAAAGAAGCAAAAAAGGCACAAAATAAGCTAAGAAAAGGGATGACAAAGAGGCAACAAGAAGGCCATGAAAGGAGGCAAAGGGAAGCAACGTTGGAGCCAAAGTTGGTGCTCCAACGTTGCTGGAAACGTTGCTCCCCACAGCCTGAAGGGGTATACTTCCAACAAGAATAACTTGAGCTACAGAGCTCCAAATGAGGTGATTCAAAAAGAAATGGAAAGTAGGAATCGAGAGCTTTCCAAGCATATATGGCACTGCATGGTGGATGATGTGTGGAAAACGATCCAACACAAAACTCACCGGCAAGTGTATCGGGTCGCATCAAGTAGTAAAACTCACTTACAGTGAGGTCGATCCCACAGGGATTGAAGGATTGAGCAATTTTAGTTTAGTGGTTGATTTAGTCAAGCGAATCAAGTGTTGGTTGAGTTGTTTGCAATTGACAGAAATTAAATTTCTTGAAATGTAAGGGAAGAGGGGAGAATTGCAGTAAATTAAAGAGCAGGAAAGTAAAAGAAGTTGAAGCTTAAAATGCAAGTAATATAAAGTGCAGAAACTTAGATTGCAAGAAATATAAATGGCTGAAACTTAAGTGCACGAAATGTAAATTGCTTGAATCATAAAAGGGATTGGGAATTGGGATTTCAGAATTTAAACATGCAAAGGTAAATTGCAACAAATAGAAAAGCAGAAGATGAATTGAATTGAAGTGGGTTTCAAACAGAAGTGTGAAATGCCTTGGAGAATTTAGAACAGAGAAAGCAGTGCTTAATTTGCAGCAAATTAAAAGTGGTTGAAGATCTCAGGAGTGGAAGAGACTAGATAACAAGTCTAGATTTCAAATCCTTCCTTGATTCAACAAGAACAGTTGCAAATGAAATATAGAAAAGTAAATTGCAGAAAGAGTAGAAGAAGAAGCAGTAAATAGAGATTGAAATTCAATTCTGCAGAAAAGTAAAACAAGAGATCACAAGGTGAGATTGAAACAGAATTTCTTCAATTCTTCACCCAAGATCCAAAGCAAGAAAAGTAAAGAGTGCTCAAGCAAGAACAAGGAAGAAGAGAGATCAATTCTCCTTCCCAATTCTCTCAGAAATTCCAAAGTTCAAAATTAAAAATGCAAGTAAAAAGGAAAATTCCAAATGAAGTCTAAAGGTTCTAAAAAAAATAAAAAAAGAAAAGGTCCTAATTACATCAAACTAGCTCCTATTTATACACTTTCTATTCTTGGATTTTGGGATTTGGATGGGCTTTTGATTTGGTGAAGAAATGAATTAAGTTGGATTTTTAATTGAATTTCAGCCCAAGAAGAATGTGGTTCCAGGAGGATGCTCAGCTCACAAGTTGAGCTGAGCATTGAGGTCTTGTGTTGATTCCTTTGCACCGTGCCAAGCATCAGGGGAATGCTCAGCTCACAAAGTGAGCTGAGCATTGGTGCCTTGGTGCCAATTTTGTTGCGCGTCTTGTGCTCCTTGCCTTGTCATGATGCGTGCTCCATTTCCCTGGCCCGTGTTGCGCTTGTGTGTGGTGCACCAAGTGTAATGCTCTGCTCACTAAGTGAGCTGAACATTGGCTCTTCCAAGGGAGGTCCTTGGTTCGAAACTTGAGGGAAGCATGTGCTGAATTTTCCTTTGTAAAGGAAGTAGCGCTTCTCTCTCCTCTCTTCCTTGAGGTGTTGAGTTCGAATCCTATAGGTGGCATTTTGCTAATTTTTGGCTTGTTTTCCTTTGGAGTAGCGCTTCCCCCTCCCCTTAGGTCATGGGTTCAAGCCTTGGAGCATGCACTTGCAACTTATTTTCTTTGAATAATTCCTCAATGCTTTCGACAATGCTCACTTGGTGAACTGAGCATTGTTTTTCTTTTCCTTGTTTCTTGGCTTCCTATTGTGCTCAGCTCACAAAGTGAGCAGAGCATTGTGCCTTGGTCCCATGGGAGTGATTGTAGCGCTCACTTAGTGAGCATTGGTGCTCTTGGAGTGAGCTTCAAGGTTTCATGCGCCACACTTCCTCCTTTCTTTGCCACACTTTCTTTCTTGAGCCACACTTTTTAGGCCACGTTTTCTTCTTTTCTTCTTTTCTTCACCTACAATTAATCAAAACAACCAATCAAAGTATCACCAAATTCACAAGGTTTATAAATCATTAAAATGACTACACTGCATTCTTCAGTGAGAAACACTTTTTCAGTTTCTCTCCAATCATTCTTATGACTTAAGATTTCTTTCATGAACTTAGCATAAGAAGGTATTTGCTCAAGTGCCTCTGCAAACGGAATCTTTATTTCAAGAGTCCTTAGATAGTCTGCAAAGCGGGCAAATTACTTATCTTGCTCCGCTTGGCGGAGTTTTTGAGGATAAGGCATTTTGGCTTTATACTCTTCAACCTTAGATGCTGCAGGTGTATTCCTTACAGAAGTGGTTGAAGAAGCCTTGTTAGAGGGATTACTGTCAGCACTCTCAGGTGTCTGATCATCCCTTGGCGTATGAATGCCAGGATTGGGTGGAAAATGGGCGTTTAACGCCAACTTTTCCCCCTTTTCTGGCGTTTGAACGCCAGAACTGGGCAGGGAATGGGCGTTTAACGCCAGCTTTCCTTCCCTTTCTGGCGTTTGAACGCCAATAACCTTCCTCTCTGGGCTCTTACTGTCCTCAGAGGGATTTTGCACAGTGGTTTGGTTGTCCTCTGTCAATTGTTCCTTGTTTGGCTTTTTGCTCTTTTGAGCAGAGTTAGTCAGTGTCTTCCCACTCCTCAGTTGAACTGCTTGACATTCTTCTGTTATCTGTTTAGATATTTGCTGTTTTGCTTGATTCAACTGCAGTTCTATGCTCTTGTTAGCAACTTTAGTTTCATGGAGCATCTCTTTAAAGTCTGCTAACTGTTCTGTCATCAGGAGCAATTGTTGATTAAGCTCAATTATCTGTTCTTGAGGACTAGGGTCATTGACTACTGCCATGACTTCCTCTTTTGGAGAGAACTCATTGCTAGAGTACAAATATTGGTTTCTAGCAACAGTGTCTATAAGCTCTTGAGCTTCTTCAATTGTCTTCCTCATGTGTATAGATCCACCAGCTGAATGGTCTAAAGACATCTGAGCTTTTTCTGTAAGCCCATAGTAGAAAATGTCTAACTGTACCCACTCTGAAAACATTTCAGAGGGACATTTCCTTAGCATACCTCTATACCTCTCCCAGGCATTGTAAAGGGATTCATTATCCTCTTGTTTAAAGCCTTGGATGTCCAGCCTTAGCTGTGTCATCCTCTTTGGAGGGTAAAAATGATTCAGGAATTTGTCTGACAACTGTTTCCATGTCTTTATGCTTGCTGTAGGTTGGTTATTCAACCACCTTTTAGCTTGATCTTTTACAGCAAATGGAAACAGTAATAGTCTGTAGACATCCTGATCCACCTCTTTATCATGTACTGTGTCAGCAATTTGTAAGAACTGTGCCAGAAACTCAGTAGGTTCTTCCTGTGGAAGACCGGAATACTGGCAATTTTGCTGCACTATGATAATGAGTTGAGGATTTAGCTCAAAGCTGCTTGCTTTGATGGGAGGTGTACATATGCTACTCCCATATGCAGCTGTAATGGGGTTAGCATATGACCCCAGAGTCCTTTTGGACTGATCAATCCCACTTAGATCCATAATGGATTGCAAATAGATATATTTTGTTTTTTTTTTTTGAATTAAACGAAAAAATAAAATAAAACAAAAGAAAATTAAAGTGAAAATTCGAAAATCAAAAAGAAAATAAGATCAAAGCAAATTGAGAACTGAATCAATTAGTTGATCAAAAAGATTTTGAAAACAGCAATTAAAAAGATATGATTGAAAAATTTTTTTATGAAAAGGATTTGATTTTTAAAAAGAGGAAAGAGAAAAACACAAAAGACACCAAACTTAAAATTTTTAGAAAATCAAACACTAATTTTTCGAAAATTTTAAAGGAAAAACACAAGGAGGACACCAAACTTAGAATTTTTATGAATCAAAAAGGGACTAAGAACATGCAAAATCGAAAATTAAAAGAAAAACAAAAGCATGCAACTGACACCAAACTTAAAATATGAAACTAGACTCAACTAAAAGACTCTAAACCAACAAAAATAAAACAGTCCTAATCTAAGCAACAAGATAAGCCGTCAGTTGTCCAAACTCGAACAATCCCCGGCAACGGCGCCAAAAACTTGGTGCACGAAATTGCAATCACACTTTTGCAACCTCGCACAACTAACCAGCAAGTGCACTGGGTCGTCCAAGTAATACCTTGCGTGAGCAAGGGTCGATCCCACGGAGATTGTCGGCTTGAAGCAAGCTATGGTTATCTTGTAAATCTTAGTCAGGATATCAGAAATTATCAGGATTGATTGTGAAAAGCAAAAGAACATGAAATTGTTACTTGTTTTGCAGTAATGAAGAATAGGTTGAGGTTTGGAGATGCTCCATCTTCTGAATCTCTGCTTTCCTACTATCTTCTTCTTCAAGCACGCAAGGCTCCTTCCATGGCAAGCTGTATGTAGGGTTTCACCGTTGTCAATGGCTACCTCCCATCCTCTCAGTGAAAATGTTCCTATGCTCTGTCACAGCATGGCTAATCATCTGTCGGTTCTCGGTCAGGTCGGAATAGAATCCAGTGATTCTTTTGCGTCTGTCACTAACGCCCCGCCTGCTAGGAGTTTGAAGCACGTCACAGTCATTCAATCATTGAATCCTACTCAGAATACCACAGACAAGGTTTAGACCTTCCGGATTCTCTTGAATGCCGCCATCAGTTCTAGCTTATACCACGAAGATTCCGGTTAAAGAATCCAAGAGATATCTACTTAATCTAAGGTAGAACGGAGGTGGTTGTCAGGCACACGTTCATAGTTGAGAATGATGATGATTGTCACGGATCATCACATTCATCCGGGTTAAGAACAAGTAATATCTTGGAATGGAAGCAAGCATGATTGAATGAGAAACAGTAGTAATTGCATTAATTCATCGAGACACAGCAGAGCTCCTCACCCCCAACCATGGGGTTTAGAGACTCATGCCGTGGAAAGTACACAAAGAAAAAGTGTAAAGTGTCATGAGGTACTGATACAATGTCAAAAGATCCTATTAATAGTAAACTAGTAACCTAGGGTGTACAGAAATGAGTAAATGATGTAAAAATCCACTTCTGGGTCCACTTGGTGTGTGCTTGGGCTGAGCAATGAAGCATTTTCGTGTAGAGACCTTTTCTGGAGTTAAACGCCAGCTTTCATGCCAGTTTGGGCGTTTAACTCCAAGTTTTATGCCAGTTCCGGCGTTTAACGCTGGAATTTCTGAGGGTGACTTTGAGCGCCGGTTTGGGCCATCAAATCTTAGGCAAAGTATGGACTATCATATATTGCTGGAAAGCCCAGGAAGTCTACTTTCCAATGCCGTTCAGAGCGCGCCAATTGGGCTTCTGTAGCTCCAGAAAATCCGCTTCGAGTGCAGGGAGGTCAGAATCCAACAGCATCTGCAGTCCTTTTTGGTCTCTGGATCAGATTTTTGCTCAGGACCCTAAATTTCAGCCAGAAAATACCTGAAATCACAGAAAAACACACAAACTCATAGTAAAGTCCAGAAAAGTGAATTTTAGCTAAAAACTAATAAAAATATACTAAAGACTAACTAAATCATACTAAAAACATACTAAAAACAATGCCAAAAAGCATACAAATTATCCGCTCATCACAACACCAAACTTAAATTGTTGCTTGTCCCCAAGCAACCGAAAATCAAAATAGGATAAAAAGAAAAGAATATACTATAGACTCCAAATTATCAAGGAAACATAGCTCCAATTAGATGAGCGGGACTAGTAGCTTTTTGCCTCCGAACAGTTTTGGCATCTCACTCTATCCCTTGAAGTTCAGAATGATTGGCATCTATAAGAACTCAGAACTCAGATAGTGTTATTGATTCTCTTAGTTGAGCATAATGATTCTTGAACATAGCTAGTGTATGAGTCTTGGCTGTGGCCCAAAGCACTCTGTCTTCCAGTATTACCACCGGATACATACATGCCACAGACACATAATTGGGTGAACCTTTTCAGATTGTGACTCAGCTTTGCTAAAGTCCCCAATTAGAGGTGTCCAGGGTTCTTAAGCACACTCTTGTTGCCTTGGATCACAACTTTATTTCTTTCTATTTCTTTTTCTTTTCTCCTTCTCTTTTTTTTTCGAAATTTTTTTTTGTATCCACTGCTTTTTCTTGCTTCAAGAATCACTCTAATGATTTTTAGATCCTCAATAACAGTTCTCTTTTTCCTCATTCTTTCAAGAGCCAACAATTTTTAACATTCTCAAAACAACAAATTCAAGAGACATATGCACTGTTCAAGCATTCATTCAGAAAGCAAAAAGTATTGTCACCACATCAAACTAATTCAACTAGTTTCAATGATAAATTTCGAAATCCTGTATTTCTTGTTCTTTTGTGATTAAAGCATTTTTCATTTAAGAGAGGTGATGGATTCATAGGACATTCATATCTTTAAGGCATAAAATTTCAATTTTATTAATTATGAATTAAGAACAAGACTCAAAGATAAATATAAGATGAGACTAAAAAGTAAAAATAAAAATAGAAAACAAAATAAAAGAGAAAAAAAACGCAAAAACATAGGCTCCTAATGATAGAGGTTTTCACAGAGTTAGGACTCAACAACCTTGATTTTGAGAAGTGGATGCTCCCTCAACTTGAGAGGAGAGCTTTTGGCGTTTCAACTCTTGGAGATCACGCCCCTGCTTCTCTTGTTCCTTCAGCAATTTGCAGAGCATGCAGTTCTGATTCTGCTGTTCTTCCTTCAGTTGCTCCATAGTCTCTTGCAACTTGGTGATAGATGCTTCTAGGCTGGCCCAGTAGTCAATTCTTGGGAATTCAGGGAGGAATTCCTGCGCCCTCCTCTTGATAGAGTTGTCTTGCATTTGTCCTTCCATTGACTTCTTGGTGATTGGGTGTTCAATGGGTATGAACTCATCTATTCCCATCTTCACCCCAGCCTCTTTACAGAGCAAGGAGATCAAGCTTGGGTAAGCCAGTTTGGCTTCAGTGGAATTCTTATTTGCAATTGTGTAGATCTCACAAGCAATCACATGATGGACCTCCACTTCTTTTCCAAGCATAATGCAATGAATCATCACTGCTCTCTTGATGGTGACCTCAGAACGGTTGCTAGTGGGCAATATGGAACGCCCAATAAAGTCTAGCCAACCTCTTGCAATTGGCTTGAGGTCTCCCCTCTTGAGTTGGTTTGGGACACCCTTTGAATTGGTTATCCACTTAGTCCCAGGGAGGCATATGTCCTCTAGAACTTTATCCAACCCTTTATCTGCTCTCACCATCCTCCTATTAAAGGATTCAGGATCATCTTGCAGTTGAGGTAGTTTGAAGATTTCTCTTATTTTGTCCAGATGGAAGTACATAACTTTCCCTCTGACCATGGTTCTGTAGGTATGGTAAGCAGTTCCAGTCATTCTCTGCTTATCTGTTAGCCACAGATTTGAGTAGAATTCCTGAACCATGTTCCTTCCAACCTTTATTTCAGGATTGGTTAGAACTTCCCATCCTCTGTTTCGAATTTGCTCTTGGATCCCCGGATATTCATCTTCTTTCAAATCAAATTTAACTTCCGGGATCACTGACCTCAGACCCATTATTTTGTGATAATGGTCTTCATGTTCTTTGGTTAAGAACTTCTCTTGATTCCAAAGATTCTTTGGATTAGTCTCTTTCTTTCCTCTTAAATTGGTTTGTTTTCCCTTAGGAGCCATGATTTTGATGAATCTTGGCTTAGTGATCACGGAAAAGCACACCAAACTTAGAGGTTTGCTTGTCCTCAAGCAAAAGAAAAGAAAGAAGAGAGAGAGAGGAAGAGGAAATTCGAATGGTGTGGTGGAAAGGGGGAGCCAAACGTGAATTTATAAGGTGGGGAGGGGAGTTTTCGAAAAAAAAGAGAGATTTGAAAGGAGATTTGAGAAGATATGGAAAGAAATTGAAAAAAAAAGGGTGATTTTTTTTGAACAAAATTTGGGAATGATTTGAGAGATTTGAAGAGTGATTTTAGATTTTTGAAAATTTGAAAGTGAATGATGAGAGATTGAAATGTGTTTTTGTAGAAAAATATGGGTGAGAAAAGGAAAGTTTGAAAAAAATCTGATTTGAAAACAAAATTGTGGTCCCCCCACCTTACTGGCGTTAAACGCCCAGAATGGCACCCATTCTGGCGTTTAACGCCCATTTGGTGCCCCTTTTGGGCGTTTAACGCCCAGCCAGGTGCCCTGGCTGGCGTTAAACGCCAGAAATCCTTTATCACTGGGCGTTTTTCTGAACGCCCAGGATGCTGCACACCTGGCGTTAAACGCCCAGAATGGTGCCCATTCTGGCGTTTAACGCCCAAAATGGCACCATTCCTGGCGTTAAACGCCCAGAATGGTACCCATTCTGGCGTTTAACGCCCAAAATGCCCCTTACTGGCGTTTTTTCGCCAGTAAGCTCTTTTTCTCTGCTTTTTGAGCTGAATCCTTCTGTAACTCTGTGAATTCCTTCATTTTTGATACTTGCCTCTGTAAGAACAATTCATACAACTTCCTAATGACTGGGTTGCCTCCCAGCAAGCGCTTCTTTACTGTCTTTAGCTGGACTTTCACTGAGAATCACTCAAGTCTCAGTTTTGAGCATTCCTGCTTCAAGATAATGTTTGATTCTCTGTCCATTAACAATGAACTTTTTGTCAGAATCAATATCCTGAAGCTCAACATATCCATATGGTGACACTCATGTAATCACATACGGACCCCTCCACCGGGATTTGAGTTTTCCTGGAAACAGTCTGAGCCTAGAGTTGAAGAGCAGGACTTTTTGTCCTGGCTCAAAGACTCTGGTTGACAACTTCTTGTCATGCCATTTCTTTGCCTTTTCCTTATAAATTTTTGCATTTTCAAAGGCATTGAGTCTGAACTCCTCTAGCTCATTTAGCTGGAGTAATCTTTTTTCACCAGCTAACTGTGCATCCATGTTTAGGAATCTGGTTGCCCAGTAGGCTTTATGTTCCAGTTCCACGGGCAAATGACAGGCCTTCCCATATACCAGTTGGTATGGAGAGGTCCCTATAGGAGTCTTGAATGCTGTTCTGTATGCCCACAGAGCATCATCCAAGCTCTTTGCCCAATCCTTTCTTCGGGCCATCACAGTCCGTTCCAGGATTCTTTTTAGTTCTCTGTTAGAGACCTCAGCTTGCCCATTTGTCTGTGGATGATATGGAGTTGCCACTTTGTGGCTAATTCCATATCTAACCATAGCAGAGTATAGCTGTCTATTGCAGAAATGAGTGCCTCCGTCACTGATTAATACTCTGGGAACACCAAATCTACTGAAGATGTTTTTCTGGAGGAATTTCAGCACGGTCTTGGTATCATTAGTGGGTGTAGCAACTGCTTCTACCCACTTAGATACATAGTCCACTGCCACCAGAATGTAAGTGTTTGAGTATGATGGTGGGAATGGCCCCATGAAGTCAATTCCCCATACATCGAACAATTCTATCTCTAATATCCCTTGTTGAGGCATGGCATATCCATGAGGCAAGTTAACAGCTCTTTGGCAATTGTCACAGTTACGCACAAACTCTCGGGAATCTTTATAGAGAGTAGGCCAGTAGAAGCCACATTGGAGGACTTTAGTGGCTGTTCGCTCACTTCCAAAATGTCCTCCATACTGTGATCCATGGCAATGCCATAGGATCCTTTGTGCTTCTTCTCTGGGTACACATCTGCGGATCACTCCGTCAGCACATCTCTTAAAGAGATATGGTTCATCCCAAAGGTAGTACTTGGCATCTGAAATTAATTTCTTTCTTTGCACGTTGCTGTACTCCTTTGGTATGAACCTCACATCTTTATAATTTGCAATATCTGCAAACCATGGAGCTTCCTGAATGGCAAAGAGTTGCTCATCTGGGAAAGTCTCAGAGATCTCAGTAGAAGGGAGGGACGCCCCAGCTACTGGTTCTATCCGGGACAGATGATCAGCTACTTGGTTCTCTGTCCCTTTTCTGTCTCTTATTTCTATATCAAACTCTTGCAGAAGCAACACCCATCTGATAAGCCTGGGTTTTGAATCCTGCTTTGTGAGTAAGTATTTAAGAGCAGCATGGTCAGTGTACACAACTACTTTGGATCCCACTAGATAGGATCTAAACTTGTCAATGGCATAGACCACTGCAAGTAACTCTTTTTCTGTGGTTGTGTAATTCTTCTGTGCGTCATTTAGAACACGGATGGCATAATAAATGACGTGCAGAAGCTTGTTATGCCTTTGTCCCAACACTGCACCAATGGCATGGTCACTGGCATCACACATTAATTCAAATGGCAATGTCCAATCTGGTGCAGAGATGACTGGTGCTGTGACCAGCTTAGCTTTCAGGGTCTCAAATGCCTGCAGACATTGTGTGTCAAACACAAATGGTGTGTCAGCAGCTAGCAGATTACTCAGAGGTTTTGCAATTTTCGAAAAATCCTTTATAAACCTTCTGTAGAATCCTGCATGCCCCAGAAAGCTTCTGATTGCCTTAACATTGGCAGGTGGTGGTAATTTTCCAATTACCTCTACCTTTGCCTTATCCACCTCTATTCCCCTGCTTGAAATTTTATGCCCAAGGACAATTCCTTCAGTCACCATAAAGTGACATTTCTCCCAGTTTAAAACCAGGTTAGTCTCTTGGCACCTTTTCAGGACAAGTGCTAGGTGATTAAGACAGGAGCTGAATGAGTCTCCATATACTGAGAAGTCATCCATGAAGACTTCCAAAAATTTCTCTACCATATCTGAGAAGATAGAGAGCATGCACCTTTGAAAGGTTGCAGGTGCATTACACAGACCAAAAGGCATCCTTCTGTAGGCAAACACGCCAGAAGGGCAAGTAAATGCTGTTTTCTCTTGGTCCTGAGGATCTACTGCAATTTGGTTGTAACCTGAATAGCCATCCAAAAAGCAGTAGTAGTCATGACCAGCTAGTCTTTCTAGCATTTGGTCTATGAATGGTAAAGGAAAATGATCCTTTCTGGTGGCTGTATTGAGCCTTCTGTAGTCAATACACATGCGCCACCCTGTGACTGTCCTTGTAGGAACCAGTTCATTTTTTTCATTATGAACCACTGTCATGCCTCCCTTTTTGGGAACAACTTGGACAGGGCTCACCCAGGGGCTATCAGAAATAGGATAAATAATCCCAGCCTCTAGTAATTTAGTGACCTCTTTCTGCACCACCTCCTTCATGGCTGGATTTAGCCTCCTCTGTGGTTGGACCACTGGTTTGGCATTATCCTCCAATAGGATCTTGTGCATGCATCTAGCTGGGCTAATGCCCTTAAGATCACTTATGGACCACCCAAGAGCTGTCTTGTGTGTCCTTAGCACTTGAATCAGTGCTTCCTCTTCCTGTGGATTTAAAGCAGAGCTTATAATCACTGGAAAAGTTTCACCCTCCCCCAGAAATACATATTTCAGGGATGGTGGTAGTGGTTTGAGTTCAGGCTTGGGAGGCTTATCCTCCTCCTGAGGAATTTTTGAAAATTCCTTTGCTTCCTCTGGTTCTTCTTGATCAGGTTGAGCATCCTTGAAGATGTCCTCAAGCTCTGATTCTAGGCTTTCAGCCATATTGATCTCTTCTACTAGGGAGTCAATAATGTCAGCGCCCATGCAGTCATTTGGTGTGTCTGGATGCTGCATGGCTTTTACAGCATTCAACTTGAACTCATCCTCATTGACTCTCAAGGTTACTTCCCCTTTTTGTACATCAATGAGAGTTCGTCCAGTTGCTAGGAAAGGTCTTCCTAGAATGAGAGTTGCACTCCTGTGCTCCTCCATTTCTAGAACCACAAAGTCAGTTGGAAAGGCAAATGGCCCAACCTTGACAATCATGTCCTCAATTATGCCTGATGGGTGTTTAATGGAGCCATCAGCAAGTTGGAGGCATATCCGGGTTGGTTTGACTTCTTCAGTCAACCCAAGCTTTCTGATAGTGGATGCAGGTATTAGATTGATGCTTGCTCCAAGATCACATAGGGCTGTCTTGGTGCAAGCACCTTCTAATGTGCATGGTATCATAAAGCTTCCAGGATCTTGAAGCTTTTCTGGTAAGCTCTTTAATATGACTGCACTGCATTCTTCAGTGAGAAACACTTTTTCAGTTTCTCTCCAATCATTCTTATGACTTAAGATTTCTTTCATGAACTTAGCATAAGAAGGTAATTGCTCAAGTGCCTCTGCAAACGGAATCTTTATTTCAAGAGTCCTTAGATAGTCTGCAAAGCGGGCAAATTGCTTATCCTGCTCCGCTTGGCGGAGTTTCTGAGGATAAGGCATTTTGGCTTTATACTCTTCAACCTTAGATGCTGCAGGTGTATTCCTTACAGAAGTGGTTGAAGAAGCCTTGTTAGAGGGATTACTGTCAGCACTCTCAGGTGTCTGATCATCCCTTGGCGTATGAATGCCAGGATTGGGTGGAAAATGGGCGTTTAACGCCAACTTTTCCCCCTTTTCTGGCGTTTAAACGCCAGAACTGGGCAGGGAATGGGCGTTTAACGCCAGCTTTCCTTCCCTTTCTGGCGTTTGAACGCCAATAACCTTCCTCTCTGGGCTCTTACTGTCCTCAGAGGGATTTTGCACAGTGGTTTGGTTGTCCTCTGTCAATTGTTCCTTGTTTGGCTTTTTGCTCTTTTGAGCAGAGTTAGTCAGTGTCTTCCCACTCCTCAGTTGAACTGCTTGACATTCTTCTGTTATCTGTTTAGATATTTGCTGTTTTGCTTGATTCAACTGCAGTTCTATGCTCTTGTTAGCAACTTTAGTTTCATGGAGCATCTCTTTAAAGTCTGCTAACTGTTCTGTCATCAGGAGCAATTGTTGATTAAGCTCAATTATCTGTTCTTGAGGACTAGGGTCATTGACTACTGCCATGACTTCCTCTTTTGGAGAGAACTCATTGCTAGAGTACAAATATTGGTTTCTAGCAACAGTGTCTATAAGCTCTTGAGCTTCTTCAATTGTCTTCCTCATGTGTATAGATCCACCAGCTGAATGGTCTAAAGACATCTGAGCTTTTTCTGTAAGCCCATAGTAGAAAATGTCTAACTGTACCCACTCTGAAAACATTTCAGAGGGACATTTCCTTAGCATACCTCTATACCTCTCCCAGGCATTGTAAAGGGATTCATTATCCTCTTGTTTAAAGCCTTGGATGTCCAGCCTTAGCTGTGTCATCCTCTTTGGAGGGTAAAAATGATTCAGGAATTTGTCTGACAACTGTTTCCATGTCTTTATGCTTGCTGTAGGTTGGTTATTCAACCACCTTTTAGCTTGATCTTTTACAGCAAATGGAAACAGTAATAGTCTGTAGACATCCTGATCCACCTCTTTATCATGTACTGTGTCAGCAATTTGTAAGAACTGTGCCAGAAACTCAGTAGGTTCTTCCTGTGGAAGACCGGAATACTGGCAATTTTGCTGCACTATGATAATGAGTTGAGGATTTAGCTCAAAGCTGCTTGCTTTGATGGGAGGTGTACATATGCTACTCCCATATGCAGCTGTAATGGGGTTAGCATATGACCCCAGAGTCCTTTTGGACTGATCAATCCCACTTAGATCCATAATGGATTGCAAATAGATATATTTTGTTTTTTTTTTTGAATTAAACGAAAAAATAAAATAAAACAAAAGAAAATTAAAGTGAAAATTTGAAAATCAAAAAGAAAATAAGATCAAAGCAAATTGAGAACTGAATCAATTAGTTGATCAAAAAGATTTCGAAAATAGCAATTAAAAAGATATGATTGAAAAAATTTTTTATGAAAAGGATTTGATTTTTAAAAAGAGGAAAGAGAAAAACACAAAAGACACCAAACTTAAAATTTTTAGAAAATCAAACACTAATTTTTCGAAAATTTTAAAGGAAAAACACAAGGAGGACACCAAACATAGAATTTTTATGAATCAAAAAGGGACTAAGAACATGCAAAATTGAAAATTAAAAGAAAAACAAAAGCATGCAACTGACACCAAACTTAAAATATGAAACTAGACTCAACTAAAAGACTCTAAACCAACAAAAATAAAACAGTCCTAATCTAAGCAACAAGATAAGCCGTCAGTTGTCCAAACTCGAACAATCCCCGGCAACGGCGCCAAAAACTTGGTGCACGAAATTGCAATCACACTTTTGCAACCTCGCACAACTAACCAGTAAGTGCACTGGGTCGTCCAAGTAATACCTTGCGTGAGCAAGGGTCGATCCCACGGAGATTGTCGGCTTGAAGCAAGCTATGGTTATCTTGTAAATCTTAGTCAGGATATCAGAAATTATCAGGATTGATTGTGAAAAGCAAAAGAACATGAAATTGTTACTTGTTTTGCAGTAATGAAGAATAGGTTGAGGTTTGGAGATGCTCCATCTTCTGAATCTCTGCTTTCCTACTATCTTCTTCTTCAAGCACGCAAGGCTCCTTCCATGGCAAGCTGTATGTAGGGTTTCACCGTTGTCAATGGCTACCTCCCATCCTCTCAGTGAAAATGTTCCTATGCTCTGTCACAACATGGCTAATCATCTGTCGGTTCTCGGTCAGGCCGGAATAGAATCCAGTGATTCTTTTGCGTCTGTCACTAACGCCCCGCCTGCTAAGAGTTTGAAGCACGTCACAGTCATTCAATCATTGAATCCTACTCAGAATACCACAGACAAGGTTTAGACCTTCCAGATTCTCTTGAATGCCGCCATCAGTTCTAGCTTATACCACGAAGATTCCGGTTAAAGAATCCAAGAGATATCTACTTAATCTAAGGTAGAACGGAGGTGGTTGTCAGGCACACGTTCATAGTTGAGAATGATGATGATTGTCACGGATCATCACATTCATCCGGGTTAAGAACAAGTAATATCTTGGAATGGAAGCAAGCATGATTGAATGAGAAACAGTAGTAATTGCATTAATTCATCGAGACACAGCAGAGCTCCTCACCCCCAACCATGGGGTTTAAAGACTCATGCCGTGGAAAGTACACAAAGAAAAAGTGTAAAGTGTCATGAGGTACTGATACAATGTCAAAAGATCCTATTAATAGTAAACTAGTAACCTAGGGTGTACAGAAATGAGTAAATGACGTAAAAATCCACTTCTGGGTCCACTTGGTGTGTGCTTGGGCTGAGCAATGAAGCATTTTCGTGTAGAGACCTTTTCTGGAGTTAAACGCCAGCTTTCATGCCAGTTTGGGCGTTTAACTCCAAGTTTTATGCCAGTTCCGACGTTTAACGCTGGAATTTCTGAGGGTGACTTTGAGCGCCGGTTTGGGCCATCAAATCTTGGGCAAAGTATGGACTATCATATATTGCTGGAAAGCCCAGGAAGTCTACTTTCCATTGCCGTTGAGAGCGCGCCAATTGGTCAGGGAGGTCAGAATCCAACAGCATCTGTAGTCCTTTTTGGTCTCTAGATCAGATTTTTGCTCAGGACCCTAAATTTCAGCCAGAAAATACCTGAAATCACAGAAAAACACACAAACTCATAGTAAAGTCCAGAAAAGTGAATTTTAGCTAAAAACTAATAAAAATATACTAAAGACTAACTAAATCATACTAAAAACATACTAAAAACAATGCCTAAAAGCATACAAATTATCCGCTCATCACTTCTACCCACTTAGATACATAGTCCACTGCCACCAGAATGTAAGTGTTTGAGTATGATGGTGGGAATGGACCCATGAAGTCAATCCCCCATACATCAAACAACTCAATCTCTAAGATCCCTTGTTGAGGCATGGCGTATCCGTGAGGCAAGTTACCAGCTCTTTGGCAGCTGTCACAGTTACGCACAAACTCTCGGGCATCTCTATAGAGAGTAGGCCAGTAGAAGCCACATTGGAGGACCTTAGTGGCTGTTCGCTCACTTCCAAAATGTCCCCCATACTGTGATCCATGGCAGTGCCATAGGATCCTTTGTGCTTCCTCTCTGGGTACACATTTGCGGATCATTCCGTCTGCACATCTCTTAAAGAGATATGGCTCATCCCATAGGTAGTACTTGGCATCTGAAATTAATTTCTTTCTTTGCACCCTGTTGTACTCCTGGGGTATGAACCTCACGGCCTTGTAATTTGCAATATCTGCAAACCATGGAGCTTCCTGAATGGCAAAGAATTGCTCATCTGGGAAAGTCTCAGAGATCTCAGTAGATGGAAGGGATGCCCCAACTACTGGTTCTATTCGGGACAGATGATCAGCTACTTGGTTCTCTGTCCCTTTTCTGTCTCTTATTTCTATGTCAAACTCTTGCAGAAGCAACACCCATCTTATGAGCCTGGGTTTTGAATCCTACTTTGTGAGTAAGTATTTAAGAGCAGCATGGTCAGTGTACACAATCACCTTTGATCCCACTAGATAGGATCTAAACTTGTCAATGGCATAGACCACTGCAAGTAACTCTTTTTCTGTGGTTGTGTAATTTTTCTGTGCATCATTTAGAACACGGCTGGCATAATAAATGACGTGCAGAAGCTTGTTATGCCTCTATCCCAACACTGCACCAATGGCATGGTCACTGGCATCACACATTAGTTCGAATGGCAATGTCCAGTCTGGTGCAAAGATAACTGGTGCTGTGACCAGCTTAGCTTTTAGGGTCTCAAATGCCTGCAGACACTATGTGTCAAACACAAATGGTGTGTCGGCAGCTAGCAGGTTGCTCAGAGGTTTAGCAATTTTCAAAAAATCCTTTATAAAACTTCTGTAGAATCCTGCATGCCCCAGAAAGCTTCTGATTGCCTTAACATTGGCAGGTGGTGGCAATTTTTCAATTACCTCTACCTTTGCTTTATCCACCTTTATTCCCCTGCTTGAAATTTTGTGCCCAAGGACAATTCCTTCAGTCACCATAAAGTGACATTTCTCCCAGTTTAAAACCAGGTTAGTCTCTTGGCACCTTTTCAGGACAAGTGCTAGGTGATTAAGACAGGAGCTGAATGAGTCTCCATATACTGAGAAGTCATCCATGAAGACTTCCAGGAATTT
Source organism: Arachis hypogaea (assembly GCF_003086295.3). Classification (NCBI taxonomy): domain Eukaryota; kingdom Viridiplantae; phylum Streptophyta; class Magnoliopsida; order Fabales; family Fabaceae; genus Arachis; species Arachis hypogaea. The sequence goes on from NC_092037.1 coordinate 73,770,224, forward strand.
CTCCACCATATCAGAGAAGATGGATAGCATGCATCTCTAAAAGGTTGCAGGAGCATTACACAGACCAAAAGGCATCCTCCTGTAGGCAAACACGCCAGAAGGGCAAGTAAATGCTGTTTTCTCTTGGTCTTGAGGATCTACTGCAATTTGGTTGTAACCTGAATAGCCATCCAAAAAGCAGTAATAATCATGACCAGCTAGTCTTTCTAGCATTTGGTCTATGAATGGTAAAGGAAAATGATCCGTTCTGGTGGCTGTATTGAGCCTTCTGTAGTCAATACACATACGCCACCCTGTGACTGTTCTTGTAGGAACCAGTTCATTTTTTTCATTATGAACTACTGTCATGCCTCCCTTTTTGGGGATAACTTGGACAGGGCTCACCCAGGGGCTATCAGAAATAGGATAAATAATCCTAGCCTCTAGTAATTTAGTGACCTCTTTCTGCACCACCTCCTTCATGGCTGGATTTAGCCTCCTTTGTGGTTGGACCACTGGTTTGGCATTATCCTCCAATAGGATCTTGTGCATGCATCTAGCTGGGCTAATGCCCTTAAGATCACTTATGGACCACGAAGAGCTGTCTTGTGTGTCCTTAGCACTTGAATCAATGCTTCTTCTTCCTGTGGATTTAAAGCAGAGCTTATAATCACTGGAAAAGTGTCACTCTCTCCCAGAAATGCATACTTCAGGGATGGTGGTAGTGGTTTGAGTTCAGGTTTGGGAGGCTTATCCTCCTCCTGAGGAATTTTCAAAAATTCTTTTGTTTCCTCTGGTCCTTCCTGATCAGGCTGAACATCCTTGAAGATGTCCTCAAGCTCTGATTCTAGACTTTCAGTCATATTGACCTCTTCCACCAAAGAGTCAATAATGTCAGCGCCCATGCAGTCATTTGGTGTGTCTGGATGCTGCATAGCTTTTACAGCATTCAACTTGAACTCATCCTCATTGACTCTCAGGGTTACTTCCCCTTTTTGTACATCAATGAGAGTTCGTCCAGTTGCTAGGAAAGGTCTTCCTAGAATGAGAGTTGCACTCTTGTGCTCCTCTATTTCCAGTACCACAAAGTCAGTTGGAAAGGCGAATGGCCCAACCTTGACAATCATGTCCTCTATTATGCCTGATGGATATTTAATGGAGCCATCAGCAAGTTGGAGGCATATCCGGGTTGGTTTGACTTCTTCAGTCAACCCAAGCTTTCTGATAGTGGATGCTGGTATTAGATTGATGCTTGCTCCAAGATCACACAGGGCTGTCTTGGTGCAAGCACCTTCTAATGTGCATGGTATCATAAAGCTTCCAGGATCTTGAAGCTTTTCTGGTAAGCTTTTCAGAATGACTGCACTGCATTCTTCAGTGAGAAATACTTTTTCAGTTTCTCTCCAATCCTTCTTATGACTTAAGATCTCTTTCATGAACTTAGCATAAGAAGGTATTTGCTCAAGTGCCTCTGCAAACGGAATCTTTATTTCAAGAAGGTAGTCTGCAAAGCGGGCAAATTGCTTATCCTGTTTCACTTGGCGGAGTTTCTGAGGATAAGGCATCTTGGCTTTATATTCTTCAACCTTAGTTGCTGCAGGTTTATTCCTTACAGAAGTGGTTGGAGAAGCCTTTTTAGAGGGGTTATTGTCAGCACTCTCAGGTGTCTGATCCTCCATTGGCGTTTGAACGCCAGGATTGGGTGAAGATTGGGCATTTAACGCCAACTTTTCTCCCTGTTCTGGCGTTTGAACGCCAGAACTGGGCAGGGAATGGGTGTTTAACGCCAGCTTTCCCCCCTTTTCTGGCGTTTGAACGCCAAAGTATTCCTCTCTAGGCTCTTACTGTCCTCAGAGGGATTTTGGACAGTGGTTTGGTTATCCTCTGTCAATTGTTCCTTATTTGGCTTTTTGCTACTTTGAGCAGTGTTATTCAATGTTTTCCCACTCCTCAGTTGAACTGCTTGGCATTCTTCTGTTATCTGTTTAGATAGCTGCTGTTTCGCCTGATTCAACTGAGATTCTATGTTCTTGTTAGCAATTTTAGTTTCTTGGAGCATCTCTTTAAACTCTGCTAACTGTTTTGTCATCAGGTGTAATTGCTGATTAAGCTCAATCATCTGTTCTTGAGGATTAGGATCAGTGGCTACTGCCATAACTTCCTCCTTTGTAGAGAACTCATTGCTAGAGTACAAATGTTGATTTCTAGCAACAGTATCTATAAGCTCTTGAGCCTCCTCAATCGTCTTCCTCATATGTATAGATCCACCAGCTGAGTGGTCTAGAGACATCTGAGCTTTTTCTGTAAGCCCATAGTAGAAGATGTCTAACTGTACCCACTCTGAAAACATTTCAGAGGGGTATTTTCTTAGCATACCTCTATACCTCTCCCAGGCATTGTAAAGGGATTCATTATCCTCTTGTTTAAAGCCTTGGATGTCCAGCCTTAGCTGTGTCATCCTTTTTGGAGGGTAAAATTGATTCAGGAATTTGTCTGATAACTGTTTCCATGTCTTTATGCTTGCTGTAGGTTGGTTATTTAACCACCTCTTAGCTTGATCTTTTACAGCAAATGGAAACAGTAATAATCTGTAGACATCCTGATCCACCTCTTTATCACGTACTGTGTCAGCAAGTTGTAAGAATTGTGCCAGAAACTCAGTAGGTTCTTCCTGTGGAAGACCAGAATACTGGCAATTTTGCTGCACCATGATAATGAGTTGAGGGTTTAGCTCAAAGCTGCTTGCTTTGATGGGAGGTATACAGATGCTACTCCCATATGCAGCTGTAATGGGGTTAGCATATGACCCCAGAGTCCTTCTGGACTGCTCAATTCCACTTAGGTCCATGATGGAGAAAGGGAATATGATATGAATTAACAAGCAAAGTATTTTTTTAATTAGTTGACCGAAAAAAATAAAATAAAACAAAAGGAAAATAAATTTTTGAAAACTAAAAGAAAATAAGATCAAAGCAAATTGAAAACTAAATCAATTAGTTAATTAAAAAGATTTTGGAATTAGCAATTGAAAAGATATGATTGAAAATTATTTTGAAAAAGATTTGATTTTTTTGAAATGAGGAAACAGAAAAATAACAAAATGACACCAAACTTAAAATTTTTAGAAAATCAGACACAGATTTTCGAAAACCTAAAGGAAAACACAAAGAAGACACCAAACTTAGAATTTTTAAAGATCAAAAAGGGACTAAGGACATGCAAATTCGAAAATTAAAAGAAAAACAAAAGTATGCAATTGACACCAAACTTAAAATATGAAACTGAACTCAAATAAAAGACTCTAAACCAACAAAAAAATAAAACAGTCCTAATCTAAGCAACAAGATAAACCGTCAGTTGTCCAAACTCGAACAATCCCCGGCAACGGCGCCAAAAACTTGGTGCACGAAATTGCAATCACACTTTTGCAATTCCGCACAACTAACCAGCAAGTGCACTGGGTCATCCAAGTAATACCTTACGTGAGTAAGGGTCGATCCCACGGAGATTGTCGGCTTGAAGCAAGCTATGGTTATCTTGTAACTCTTAGTCAGGATATCAATAATTATCAGGGTTGATTGTAAAAAGCAAAAGAACATGAAATGAGTACTTGTTTTGCAGTAATGGGGAACAGGTTGAGGTTTTGGAGATGCTCTATCTTCTGAATTTCTGCTTTCCTACTGTCTTCTTCTTCAAGCACGCAAGACTCCTTCCATGGCAAGCTGTATGTAGGGTTTCACCGTTGTCAATGGCTACCTCCCATCCTCTCAGTGAAAATGTTCAACGCGCTCTATCACAGCACGGCTAATCATCTGTCGGTTCTCAATCAGGTTGGAATAGAATCCATTGATTCTTTTGCATCTGTCACTAACGCCCAGCCTTCAAGAGTTTGAAGTTCGTCACAGTCATTCAATCCTTGAATCTTACTCAGAATACCACAGACAAGGTTTAGACCTTCCGGATTCTCTTGAATGCCGCCATCAATTCTAGCTTATACCACGAAGATTCTGATTAAGGAATCCAAGAGATATCTACTCAATCTAAGGTAGAACGGAGGTGGTTGTCAGGCACACGTTCATAGTTGAGAATGATGATGAGTGTCACGGATCATCACATTCATCAGGTTTAAGAACAAGTGATATCTTAGAATGGAAGCAAGCATGATTGAATGAAAAACAGTAGTAATTGCATTAATCCATCAAGACACAGCAGAGCTCCTCACCCCCAACCATGGGGTTTAGAGACTCATGCTGTAGAAGATACAATGAGAAACATGTAAAGTGTCATCAGGTCCAGATACAATGTCAAAAGATCCTATTAATAGTGAACTAGTAACCTAGGGCATACAGAAATGAGTAAATGACGTAAAAATCCACTTCTGGGTCCACTTAGTGTGTGCTTGGGCTGAGCATTGAAGCTTTCATGTGTAGAGACTTTTTCCGGAGTTAAACGCCAGCTTTTATGCCAGTTTGGGCGTTTAACTCCAAATTTTATGCCAGTTCCAGCGTTAAACGCTGGGAATTCTGAAGCTGATTTGCAACGCCGGTTTGGGCCATCAAATCTCGGGCAAAGTATGAACTATTATACATTGCTGGAAAGCCCAGGATGTCTACTTTCCAACGCCGTTGAGAGCGCGCCAATTGGGTTTTTGTAGCTCCAGAAAATCCACTTCGAGTGCAGAGAGGTCAGAATCCAACAGCATCTGCAGTCCTTTTCAGCCTCTGAATCAGATTTTTGCTCATGACCCTCAATTTCAGCCAGAAAATACCTGAAATCATAGAAAAACACACAAACTTATAGTAAAGTCCAGAAAAGTGAATTTTAGCTAAAAACTAATAAAAATATAGTAAAAACTAATAAAAAATACTAAAAACATACTGAAAATAATGCCAAAAAGCGTATAAATTATCCGCTCATCAAAGGCAACTAACAAGAGCACTATTCCTGTCCCTGATCCAGCAAGCAAGACCAATCAAGCCATTGACAAAAGGAAGCTTGCTGAGGAAAGGCCAAGACAAGGGACAATAGCTGAAACTTCTCCCCCCTTGAGGTCATTCCTCTTAACAAACTGGAAGAAGAGGAAGAAAGTGAATAACAACATGTCAAGCTAATGACATTAAAAGAGCGCTTGTTGGGAGGCAACCCAACCTTGGGTAACATTTTATTTCTTTGTCTAGTTCATTTTCTCTGTCTGTTTAGTTTAAATTTCAATAAATTGACATATGGTTGCATTCTAAGTTTGGTATTGCTATGCAACAAAATTTTGGTTCCAATCCTTACAAGATACCTGCATCAATTCCAAGTAAAAGTGTCACACTAAGTTTGGTGTGCCACTTATCTTTTATGCCATGTATCATGCACACCCTCTTATGTTTGCAATCACAATGTCTCTGTCTCTTGTGCCTTCATTTTTATCTTAAATTTTGCTTGCTCAAAACACATGTACTGCTAACATTTCATTGTGTAAGACATTCATGATCCATCTTAGCCCCATAGCCATTGTTCTAATTGATGCTTGAGGATCAGCAAGCATTCTGAGTTTGGCAAGGGAAAGAAGAAGAATAGAGGAAAAAGGACAACAATAATGAAGATGAACTACAAGGTTGTAGAGCTCCTTTTCTTCTCATTTGTTTCTAGCACTTAAATTTCATGATTGTCTTTATCCTCTCTGTTTACATGTGTGTATGAATAAAGCATAGCTTGAATCTTGATTTGTAACATGTTGCTGTGGCATTATAATTACCAACTTGAATTTTGTGAGTTCAAAAGTAGTAAAGCATCATGATCATAAACAAACAAGGCATTAAAGAAGAACTTAGCATGTGCATACAAGTATTGGAAAGCTAGTATGATTAATTGTTGCTCAATTGCATTGGATTTTATTTAATTGAAGTTTTTATCTAGGACATTTTGTGAAATCTTTTGAAATCATGAAAACCTTGAAGAAGCAAATGCAAAATAAGGCAAGAAAAGAAAAAGGGAAAAAATGAGAAAGCTGAAGGCTCCGAGTACCAATGACAATATGTTAAGTACTTGTGGTGTTTATGTATCAAGCCAAATGCTTGAAAACAAAACACTTAGAAGTCAAGGCTAGGCTCAAAGTGCAAAAGCACTCCCTCAAAGCTCAAGGTTCTGAGCATCAATGATTAGAGAGTAAAAAAAATGAGCTTAATGAAGTCCTCTAATTAAATGCTTGTGGTGCTTATGTATCAAGTGGTAATACTTGAAAACAAAGCATTTAGAAGTCGTAGCTTTGTTATTAACTCATGGGCAAAGCACCCAAAAGGAGAAGCTAAAAAAAATCAAAAGCTTGTTTCAAGGAAGAATTATAAGAAAAAGATTTCATAAATTGAGCTAGATAGAAGCATCAATCATCTATATTTCTTTTGTGATTGTAGCATGCATTGAAAACTAGCTTACCATGAAAATTGAGTTGCTATTCTTCCTACCTTGGATTGTCAATCTCTACTGTATGATTCTTTTCTTGCTTGGGGACAAGCAAGGTTTAAGTTTGGTGTTGTAATGACATGTCACCATGTCATGTTTTTCTATGCTTTTTCATACAAGAAATTGATTATTTGTGCTTAAATATTGATTGCTTTTGTGCTTAATTGGTATATTTCTTTGATCCTTTGATTTTATAAATTTTGTAGGAAATAAGAAGAAAAAGAAGCAAAAAAGGCACAAAATAAGCTAAGAAAAGGGATGACAAAGAGGCAACAAGAAGGCCATGAAAGGAGGCAAAGGGAAGCAATGTTGGAGCCAAAGTTGGTGCTCCAACATTGCTGGAAACGTTGCTCCCCACAGCCTGAAGGGGTATACTTCCAACAAGAATAACTTGAGCTACAGAGCTCCAAATGAGGTGATTCAAAAAGAAATGGAAAGTAGGAATCGAGATATTTCCAAGCATATATGGCACTACATGGTGGACACTAAAATTGAGGGAGAAAACTGCCCCGAAATGTGCATAAACGAACATGGTGTCAACCTACAGTGAGGCCAACTGACCTCTGCACCTTCGATGGAGTATACCTCGAGCTGTGAAGCTCCAAACTATGCGCTCCCAATGGCATTGGAAAGTAGACATTCAGGGCTTTCCAACAATATATAATAGTATGAGGTGGACAATGCGTTTGAGCCTCCAGAATCTGGCATTTTCGATCACGTTTGAGGCAAATGTCGCCTCAAACGTTGCACACCAAAGCCAGCGACCCTGTCTTCTTCAAAGGAGCATAACTTGAGTTGTAGATGTCCAATTGATGTGCTTTTAGTTGCGTTGGAAAGCTGACATTCAGAGCTTTCCAACCATATATAATAGTCTATAGTGGGCTGACAAACCCCAATTTGGCGGTTTATCTTGTATTGATTTTAGGAGATTTTATAACCTTTTACCCACATTTATTCAATGAAATAGCATGGTTTTGTATATTCTCCTTTAATTGTGCTTAAGAGTGAAAACATGCTTTTTTTAGGACATAAAATAGCTAAATCTAATTCTCCTTGATTCCATTAGATGCCTTGATATGTTTGTTAAGTGGTTTAAGGTTTAGGAGGCAAAGATTGGATCAAGGGAATGAAGAAAAAGCATGTAAAGTTGGAGAACTCATGGAGAAATGAAAGAACCGGAAAGCTGTCAAGCTGACCTCTTTGCACTCAATTGACCATAACTTGAGCTACAGAGGTCCAAATGATGCGGTTCCAGTTGGGTTGGAAAGCTAACATCCGGGGCTTCGAAATGATATAAATTTTGCCATAGGTTGCTTCGCATTCAGGGGCGCGCACGCGCACTTTGCGCGCGCGCGCCGATTCTGTCCATGGCCACTTTAATGAAATCGTCCCCAGCGGTTTTAGGAGCCATGTGGGCCCAATCCAACTCATTTCTGATGCTATTTAAGTCAAGTATTGAAGGGGAATCAATGGACTTTAGATACTTTTGATCATTAGCTTAGTTTTAGGAGTTAGAGTTAGTTTTAGAGAGAGAAGCTCTCACTTCTCTCTAGAATTAGGATTAGGATTAGGATTAGTTCTTAGATCTAGATTTCAATTCACCTTCTTCTACTTCTATCTTCTCAATTCCTTATTGTTACATTCATTCTTCTTCCATTCTTTCATTGTAATTTCCTTTATGTTGTTCTTATACTTTGTTGTAGATCTAGTATTGTTTCTTCTACACTCTTTCCAATTCAATAAGAGGTAATTCATAATAATTGCTCTTCTTTTCTTTTCTATTGTTGATCTCTTGTTTTTGTAGTTGTAGATACCTTTAATTCTTGCATTTAATAATGTTTACTTCTATTGCACTCTATGTGTTTGTTGAAATGCCTCTTCTAGGTTTAGTGTAGATTTAGTTCCTCTTGGCCTAGGTAGAGTAATTAGTGACACTTGAGTTATCTAATTCCTTTGTTGATTGATAATTGGAGAGATTGCTAATTGGTTTAGAGTGCACTAAAGCTAGTCTTTCCTTGGGAGTGGGCTAGGACTTGTGGCTCAAGTCAATTCATCCACTTGACTTTCCTTTCTTTAGTAAGGGTTAACTAAGTGGTAGCAATGAACAATTCTCATCACAATTGAGAAGGATAACTAGGATAGGATTTCTAATTCTCATATCTTGCCAAGAGCTTTGTTAGTTGTTAGATTCATTTTCTTTGCCATTTATATTTCTTGTCCAAAAGCTTAAAAACCTCAAATATAATTCACAACCAATAACAAGACACTTCATTACAATTCCTAGGGAGAACGACCCGAGGTTTGAATACTTCGGTTATTAATTTTAGGGGTTTGTTACTTGTGACAAACAATCTTTTGTATGAAAGGATTAGTGATTGGTTTAGAAACTATACTTGCAACGAGAATTCATTTGTGAATTCTAAACCATCAAAAATCCAATCGTCAAAATGGCGCCGTTGCCGGGGAGTTGCAATGGTGTTATGTTATTGGTTATTGTATATATGTGAATATTGTGAATATGTTTGCTTTTTGCTTCTTTGTTAGTTTTTAGTTTGTTCTCTTTATTTGTTACTATTTTTGATTTTGCCCTTTCTTGCTATCATGAATTCTCATTTTGGCTATGAGTGTGATTACAACTATGTTGTAGGAAGTGGAGATTACAATGATGAGATGTATCAAGGATGGAACAATCAAAGGTGGGAGGAGCCATATGCATATGATCAATCCTCATGGCAACAACCTCCTCCACCAATGCACTATGAAGAAGAGCCATTCTATGATGCATACCAATCCAATGGCTATGGTGAATCTACTTGTGACTTTCAAGAACCACCACCATATGCCTATGATCCATATCCTCAACATAACTCTCAACCATACTCACAAGTCCTTTCTTACCAACTACCTTCATATGACCCTAATCCATATCCATCCTACCAACAACCTTATGAGCCATATGAACCATATATAAAGCCACCAACATTCCAACATCAACATTTTCAAGAGCCACCTCCTCCATATTATTACCAAGATGAACCACCTCCAACATATGAAAATTTCCAACCACAAGATGAATACTACTTTCCACCACAACCTCCCATGGAAGAACACTTATGTCCTTCAATCCAAGAGCCCTATGATCCTACTCATGACATCCAAGAGGAACAAGAGTCAAGGGATCATCTCAAGGAAGCATTGGATTAATTTCAAGCAACCATGGAGTGTGTTGTGCAACAAGTGGAAAGGGTAGAAAATATTGAACCACCACAACTCTACCAAGAAGAACCATCTTCCTACTATGAACCCTTCCCCCAAAATAATGAACCCTTCCACCCACCCCAACCTCTAATGGATGAAACCCTTAGTGTTCTTGCTCAAGGACAAGAAGAGATGAAAAGGGATGTGCAAAATTTCATGGCCGCCTTGGATGAGGTAACAATTCAATTAGCCTCCCAATGCTTGAACACTCAAGGAACTCCCATGGCTCAAGAAGAGCATAGCATGAAGGAGAGATTGGAAACTCCGGTGGGAAATGAGGGAAGTTGCTTTGTATTGGAACAATTGGAGGAAGCTTTAATTGTTGAAAACAAGGAAGAAGTGGTAGAAGACTTAGGAGATGCGGAGCCTCCATGGGAACATAGAGTTGAAGAAAACCCCTCCAAGATGATTGAAATTGATGCTAGGGAGGAAAGTGCACACCTTCCGAGGCATATTCCATACGAAGACTTGGATGGGATAGGGCAAGGATTGAGTTCCCTTGGTGATGAAGAGCAAGCATCAAGTCCTAGTGGTGGAGAATCCTTTGAACTTGAAGAACCTTCTCCCGGTGCATTTGAAAATGTTGTGGAGGTAAACTTCTTTCACCCTCCCAATTATAGTTTGATTAAGGGAAAAGGCTTAGATAGTATTAATGAACAAAGGATTGAGATTAAGAGATCTTGTGAAGAGGTGGAAGTCCTTAGAAATAGAAGGATGGGAGTGGAATATGCTTTGTCAAGATCTTTGGAAGCTTCTTTACCTAGGTTGCCATCTACTCCCTCACTTGAGTGGGTAAAGTTCATTTCTATTAGCTTTATTGTCCCACTTGAGTATGGCTTGCTTGAAACGGATGGTCAACTTAGAATGCTTTGTGGGATGAAGCGTAAAAGAAAGATGTTTCGTGGTTGGCGTTGCAAATCAAGGCTCATTTTGGTTGATACTTCAAGAGTTGAATACAAAGGTGGGAATAGTGCTCAAATAGATGGGTCTAGGAGGATTGTTGGGCACTTCATAGAGAATTCACCCTATTCACCACCCGGTTGGACTAATAATGATGATCAACCTCAAGACGGGTGTGAAAATAAAGTGTGGGACCCCGGATCACAAGAAGAGGATCAACTTCGGGAGCCCCAAGCTTGTGAAGAACTCCATCAACACTTGGCTCAATCCATGAGAAATCTTGGGGCACAATGGAGAACCAAGCATTGGTGGGAGTTCCAAGATGAGTACAAGCATAAGCCACCTTGATGAGGAGCTCCCCATAAGTCCAACTTAAGGACAATAAATAAAAGTGCTAGGTGGGAGACAACCCACCATGGTAACATCTTTTCATTTTCTTTCTTTGTACATATTGGTAGAATTAGTTTAATTTCTTGTTTTTTATTGTTTTATTGAGTTTAGTTAGAAGTATAATATGATAAATAAGGTTTTAGGGTATTTTGGTAGCTGTTTGGAGGTTTGGAATGCTTGGATTGGTGCAAGAACTTGGAAAAAATTTTTTGAAAAACAGAACACCATCCACGCGTGCGCGCACCTAACGCGGACGCGCACCTGAGCATTTTTGACCATCCACGCGGACGCGCACTGTACGCGTACGCGTGGATGCAAAAAATTCGACTCCAGCGAAAAACCCGAGAGTTAGGCCTGCACTGTGCGAACATTGGGCCTAAAGCACAAGTCTTTGCACGCGTGCGCGCACCTGGCGCGTACGCGCACATGATCTTAAATTGGCAATGCACGCTCACGCACACTGTGCGCGCACGCATCGATTGCACAATCTGCACCCCCGGTACTTTTACCCGAGAGTTGTGCCGGACTTGGGCCGACACTATGCCTCCAGCCTAACTCGAGGCACGCGTGCGCGCACCTGCCGCGTACGCGCCCTTCGACCAATATACCCATCGACGCGTAAGCACACATGACGCGCACGCGTCGGTAAAAAAAAAAAAAAAGAGTTTTTTTTCTCCTCTTCCATTTTCTTTTGCTTATCACATTCGCATACTTCTACTCTTCCCATTTTCATTTAGTTTTTGTAGCATGTTTTCGTTTTTTTTCTAAGTCATTTTCCTAATGGTGTTGCATCTTCCCACTCAATTGTTGGGGATTCCTTGCATTATTTTGGTGCTTCTTGACTTGTTTGATGTTGTTGGGTGATGAAACTTTTAAGTCAAATGCTTCATCTTGTATGACTCTTGTGTCCTTGTGCATTGATATGTCCTCATATTGTCTTTCATGACCCACTTCTTCTTGTTTGATCTTGATGCTCAAAATGATTTTCATGCTTTAAGCTTTACTCTTGCATCAAGTATCATTGATATGCCATTAGCTTATATTGATTTCTCACTCACATGTTGTAGCTACCATGTGGTAGAGAATCATACTCTTATTTGGCATTAGCCTCCGCCTATGTTCTATTTACTTTGATATCTTTGTTGTAGGCTTAATTTTCTTTCTTTTTCTCTCCTTTTAGGTTGGCCACCAAGGAGGGAGAAAGGAAAAGCTTTCGTAGGGGGCAACAAACAAGTCATCCGCACAACCTTTTGAAGGAGCTCATCAATTATAGCAACCCATCCACCTTGCTCTTCTTTGCATGCACCGAGGACGGTGCAATCTTCAAGTGTGGGGAGGTCGTCTGACCGATCTCCATGGGTAACAATTTTCTTTTTTCAACACCAAGGTTAGTAGTTATTGCATGGCATGATAGGCTGCATGTTAGTTAGAATTTGTACATATTTTTACCACTTCTTTCTTATTAGGACTACTTGGTTAGGGTGATGATTTCTTTCCCAAGAAACCGTTTTAGGGCAACCTACCAATTTGAAAATTTTTGTTGAACTTGCTTGAAAGAATGTATTTTGGAACATGGTTTTTGAGCTAAGAACACAAGCAAGTGAGATTTGAGCCTAATGATGTGGTTACATTTTATAACCACTTATTTTCCTTCTTGTGTGCATTATTCTCTTTCTATGATTGTAATCTTTGATTTGTTTGAATCTATATGTCCATTATATTGTGTATTCATGCATTTACATGATTGAGGCCATCATTTCATCAGCTCACTTACCCAAATAGCCTTACCTTTTATCTCCCATTGTTAACCAATTTGAGCCTACGATTAACCCACTTGTTCTTAATTTTAGCACATTACAAGCCTAAAGCGGAAAACAATAAATGTCCTTATTTGGATCTTTGATTAGCTTAGGCTAGTGTGTGTGAGCATCATTCAAATGTGGGAATCTTGGGACATTGGGTGAATAAAAGGGTAGATTTGTATTATTATTGGAAATATTGGGAATTGGGTACATACTCATGTATTGATTAAATGCAAAACCTTATGCATTGAGGTTCTTGTATATAGAAAGAAAAAAATGAGAAAAACAAAAGAAAAAAAGAAAAGAAAAAAATAATATGGAAAAAAAAATATATAGAAAAAAAGAAAGAAATAAAAAGGGGACAAAATGCCCCAAAACAAAGTGAAGCTCAATAAAGATCAATGCATAAGTGTTGTGAAATGAAAAGAAATTGCATGAGTATGTGAAAAAAGTGAGAAATGGGTAGTTAGGTTAGCTTTGAAATTGTATAGGATGTCATAGGTTAGGTGGGAAGTTTAAGCTTATCAAAGATTCAAATTTCAAGCTCACTTGACCAAATACGCATCCTACCTTAACCCTAGCCCCATTACAACCTAAAGAAAAGACCTCATGATAATTGTATGCATGCATGAAATAATTGTTGATTGTTAGATGAAAAAACAAATTTTGGAAAGCATGATTAGGGGAGAATTGAGAGAATCAACCCCAAACACCGAGCGGCTAGAGTGCAAACACTCCCGGTGAGGGTTCGATGCTCAATTCCTTGATTCCCGGCTTTCATGAGCGTTCTTCTTGCAAGTCTATGTGAACTTCATGTTTATACTTCAATTGGTAGGATTCATGAATCGTTATATGATCTTAAGCCCTACTTGTGCATGTATGTCTTGGAGAATGATTTATTTTTAACCAAGTAGGTAGAATCATTTTGCATTTAGTTGCATGCATATAGTTTTTTTGCTTTGAATAAGTGTCATATCCCTAATCTCATTCTTGGTTTAGCATGAGGACATGCTAAGGTTTAAGTGTGGGGAGGTTGACAAACCCCAATTTGGCGGTTTATCTTGTATTGATTTTAGGGGATTTTATAACCTTTTACCCACATTTATTCAATGAAATAGCATGGTTTTGTATATTCTCCTTTAATTGTGCTTAAGAGTGAAAACATGCTTTTTTTAGGACTTAAAATAGCTAAATCTAATTCTCCTTGATTCCATTAGATGCCTTGATATGTTTGTTAAGTGGTTTAAGGTTTAGGAGGCAAAGATTGGATCAAGGGAATGAAGAAAAAGCATGTAAAGTTGGAGAACTCATGGAGAAATGAAAGAACCGGAAAGCTGTCAAGCTGACCTCTTTGCACTCAATTGACCATAACTTGAGCTACAGAGGTCCAAATGATGCGGTTCTAGTTGGGTTGGAAAGCTAACATCCGGGGCTTCGAAATGATATAAATTTTGCCATAGGTTGCTTCGCATTCAGGGGCGCGCACGCGCACTTTGCGCGCGCGCGCCGATTCTGTCCATGGCCACTTTAATGAAATCGTCCCCAGCGGTTTTAGGAGCCATGTGGGCCCAATCCAACTCATTTCTGATGCTATTTAAGTCAAGTATTGAAGGGGAATCAATGGACTTTAGATACTTTTGATCATTAGCTTAGTTTTAGGAGTTAGAGTTAGTTTTAGAGAGAGAAGCTCTCACTTCTCTCTAGAATTAGGATTAGGATTAGGATTAGTTCTTAGATCTAGATTTCAATTCACCTTCTTCTACTTCTATCTTCTCAATTCCTTATTGTTACATTCATTCTTCTTCCATTCTTTCATTGTAATTTCCTTTATGTTGTTCTTATACTTTGTTGTAGATCTAGTATTGTTTCTTCTACACTCTTTCCAATTCAATAAGAGGTAATTCATAATAATTGCTCTTCTTTTCTTTTCTATTGTTGATCTCTTGTTTTTGTAGTTGTAGATACCTTTAATTCTTGCATTTAATAATGTTTACTTCTATTGCACTCTATGTGTTTGTTGAAATGCCTCTTCTAGGTTTAGTGTAGATTTAGTTCCTCTTGGCCTAGGTAGAGTAATTAGTGACACTTGAGTTATCTAATTCCTTTGTTGATTGATAATTGGAGAGATTGCTAATTGGTTTAGAGTGCACTAAAGCTAGTCTTTCCTTGGGAGTGGGCTAGGACTTGTGGCTCAAGTCAATTCATCCACTTGACTTTCCTTTCTTTAGTAAGGGTTAACTAAGTGGTAGCAATGAACAATTCTCATCACAATTGAGAAGGATAACTAGGATAGGATTTCTAATTCTCATATCTTGCCAAGAGCTTTGTTAGTTGTTAGATTCATTTTCTTTGCCATTTATATTTCTTGTCCAAAAGCTTAAAAACCTCAAATATAATTCACAACCAATAACAAGACACTTCATTACAATTCCTAGGGAGAACGACCCGAGGTTTGAATACTTAGGTTATTAATTTTAGGGGTTTGTTACTTGTGACAAACAATCTTTTGTATGAAAGGATTAGTGATTGGTTTAGAAACTATACTTGCAACGAGAATTCATTTGTGAATTCTAAACCATCAAAAATCCAATCGTCATGGGCATGAAATTAGCAACGTTGACAAGAGGACAAAGAAGCGTCTCAAGACTTGAACCCCAACGCCTGAGCCTCACGTTTGCGCCAAAGTTTGAGGCAAACGTGAGGCCAAACGTTTATTGAATGGCTGCCTGAGAGGAGCCTCACGTTTGCACCAATGTTTGAGGCAAACGTGAGGCCAAACGTTGCTAGATGAATGCCCTGGAGGAAGCCCACGCCTGCGCCAACGTTTGACCTCAAACGTGAGGTCAAACGCCAATGACAGCAGCTGGCTGGTTCTGCATAATTTACACAAAGACGTTTGAGTCAACGTTTGCCTCAAACGTTGACTCAAACGTGAATGCTCCAGAGTCCAATTCGCATGCAAATTTCTTCTCAAAACCAAAAGGCCAAACCCAAAGCAAGCTAAGCCCATTATCATCACTCAAAGGCATAAGGATCAATTAGCTTAGGAATTTATTTTAATTGTAATTTGTTTAGTTTTCAGTTTTCATTTTCATTTTTGTAAAAGCCTATATAAAGGCATTAGTTTCATTCCATTAAAAATGCTGGCTCCACTAGGGAGCATTAGGATTAGAGAGCTCTCTCTTTTAGTTTTCATTTTTGTTTTGAATCTTGGGTAGAGAATTGAAGGAATTATGTTTCATTCTCCCTTTGAGATTTCTCTTTGTTTTGCGTTGCTGCATAATTCTAAGAAATTGAGGATTGAATTTGAGTTTTCATTTGCTACTTCCATTCTTCTTTCTTCTGCAAATTGTTCTCTATTGGATCAAGGAAGGACTTGAGATCTAGACTTGTTTTCTAGTCTCTTTGATTCCCTGAGATCTTTACTTGTTTTTTTTTTATTTTGTAATTGAGTTGAGTTACATTTCTGTTTTGCTTCTTTAAGCAATTTTCCTTCTCTGTTGAGATCTATTGCATTTTACTACTTCCTCGGATTTATTGCTCTGCATATTTTCTTGTTTAATTGTGCATCCCAGCACCCAATTTCCTTTATTCTTCCTGCAATTTAAATTTCTAGTTGCTTGATCTATTGCTTTCTTTAATTTCCAACACCCACTCCCCTTTACATTTACTGCAATTTACATTTCTTGTCATTTAAGATTTTGCCAATTTACATTTCTTGCTCTTTACGTTTTTGTCATTTACTTTCTGCACTTTAATTTTCCTTGCACTTTACATTCTGCTGGTCACATTTCATCCAATTCACCAATGTTAGCTTGACTAAACTAATCACCCACTAAAGTTGCTTGATCCTTTAATCCCTATGGGATTGACCTCACTCTAAGTGAGTTATTACTACTTGATGCGACCCGGTATACTTGCCAGTGAATTGTGTTTGGAAATTCGTTTTCTGCAAAAACACCATCACATCATCTGGTGAATAAAAAATAAAAAAAAATTAAAAAAATTAAAAAAAGCTAAACTTTTAATTTTTGAATTTTTATATTATATTATTAAATGTTTTTTATTTAAATAATAAAATAAATAAAGTCCAGCAATATCTAGTAAACCACAGTTCTGTAAATTTATTATTTTTTTAAACTAAAAAAAATATTTTTTTCCAATTGTAAAAAAAAAATTCAAAAAATATCCAAAAAATAAAAAAATAAAATTTTAAATTTTTAAATTAATTTCTTTTTAATTTGTGAACAAGTGCAGCAAAAAAAGTCAACGGTTTGGGTGTAACATTATTCGGAGAATAAAAAATAAAAATATTTTTAAAAAATTAAGAATTTCAAAAAACTAAATTTTTTATTTTTGATTTTTTAAATTATATTATTAAATATTTTTTATTTTAATAATAAAAATAACATCAAGTCCAACAATATCTAATAAACAACAGATCTTCAAATTTTTTTTTAAACTAAAAAAATATTTTTTTCTAATTGTAAAAAATCAAAAAATTAAAAAATATCTAAAAAATAAAAAATTAAAATTTTTAAATTTTTAAATTAATTTATTTTTAATTTGTGAACAAGTGCAGCAAAAAAACGTCAACTTTCTCGATATAGCATCATCCGGTGAATAAAAAATAAAAAATATTATTAAAAAATTAAGAAAACTAAACTTTTTATTTTTGAATTTTTATATTATATTATTAAATTTTTTTTATTTAAATAATAAAAATAAAATAAAGTCCAACAATATCTAGTAAACCACAGTTCTATAAATTTATTATTTTTTTTATTTTTAAACTAAAAAAAATATTGTTTTCAAATTGTAAAAAAAATAAAAAATTCAAAAAATATCCAAAAAATAAAAAATTTAAAATTTTTTAAATTAATTTATTCTTAATTTGTGAACAAGTGCAGCAACAAGTAGTCAACTGTCTTGGTGTAGCATTATCCAGTGAATAAAAAACATAAAAAAATTTTTAAAAAAATTAAAAGTTTTAAAAAACTAAATTTTTTATTTTTGAATTTTTAAATTATATTATTAAATATTTTTATTTAAATAATAAAAATAAAATAAATTACGACAATATCTAATAAACAACAGATCTGTAAATTTATAATTTTTTTAAACTAAAAAATATTTTTTTTCTAATTGTAAAAAATAAAAAAATTCCAAAAATATCCAAAAAATAAAAAATTAAAATTTTAAATTTTTTAAAGTAATTTATTTTTAATTTGTGAACAAGTGCAGCAAAAAAAGTCAACAGTCTAGGTGTAGCATTATTCGAAGAATAAAAAA
The DNA here is from genome assembly GCF_003086295.3 of Arachis hypogaea. NCBI lineage: Eukaryota > Viridiplantae > Streptophyta > Magnoliopsida > Fabales > Fabaceae > Arachis > Arachis hypogaea. The sequence continues at coordinate 73,788,292 of NC_092037.1, forward strand.
ATAAAAAGTAGTTTTAAAAAATTAAAAATTTTAAAAAACTAAATTTTTTATTTTTGAATTTTTAAATTATATTATTAAATGTTCTTTATTTTAATAATAAAAATAAAATTAAGTCCAACAATATTTAGTAAACAACATATTTGTAAATTTATTATTTCTTTTAAACTAAAAAAATATTTTTTTCTAGTTGTAAAATATAAAAAATTCCAAAAATATCCAAAAAATAAAAAAATTTAAATTTTAAATTTTTTAAAATAATTTATTTTTAATTTGTGAACAAGTCCAGCAAAAAAAAGTCAATTGTTTGGATATAGCATCATCCAGTGAATAAAAAATAAAAAATATTTTTAAAATAAATTTTTTATTTTTGAATTTTTAAATTATATTATTAAACTTTTTTTATTTAATAATAAAAATAAAATAAAGTCCAGCAATATCTAGTAAACCACAGGTCTGTAAATTTATTAGTTTTTTAAACTAAAAATATTTTTTTCTAATTGTAAAAAATCAAAAAAATTCCAAAAATATCCAAAAAATAAAAAATTAAAATTTTAAACTTTTTAAATTAATTTACTTTTAATTTGTGAATAAGTGCAGAAAAAAAAGTCAACAGTCTAGGTGTAGTATTATTCGAAGAATAAAAAAATAAAAAGTATTTTTAAAAAAATTAAAAATTTTAAAAGACTAAATTTTTTATTTTTGAATTTTTGAATTATATTATTAAATATTTTTTATTTTAATAATAAAAAAAAATCAAGTCCAGCAATATCTAGTAAACAACAAATCTGTAAATTTATTATTTTTTAAACTAAAAAAATATTTTTTTCTAATTGAAAAAAATCAAAAAATATCCAAAAAATATCCAAAAAAGAAAAAAATAAAATTTTAAATTTTTAAATTAATTTATTTTTAATTTGTGAACAAGTGCAACGAAAAAAAGTCAACTATCTGTGTGTAGCATTATTCGAAGAATAAAAAAATAAAAATATTTTTAAAAAAAATAAAAAATTTTAAAAAACTAAATTTTTTCTTTTTGAATTTTTAAATTATATTATTAAATGTTTTTTATTTTAATAATAAAAATAAAATCAAGTCCAGCAATATCTAGTAAATAACAGATCTGTAAATTTATTTTTTTTAAAACTAAAAAAATATTTTTTCTAATTGTAAAAAATAAAAAATTTCAAAAATATCCAAAAAATAAAAAAAATTTAAATTTAAATTTTTTTAAAATAATTTATTTTTAATTTGTGAACAAGTCTAGCAAAAAAAAGTCAACTGCCTAAATATAGCATCATCATGTGAATAAAAAATATAAAATATTTTTAAAAAAATTAAAAAAATAAATTTTTTATTTTTGAATTATTAAATTACAATATTAAATTTTTTAATTTAATAATAAAAATAAAACAAAGACCAGCAATATCTAGTAAACCAGAGATCTGTAAATTTATTATTTTTTTAATTTTTAAACTAAAATTTTTTTCTAATTGTAAGAAAATAAAAAAATAAAAAAATATCAAAAAAATAAAAAAATTTAAATTTTAAATTAATTTATTCTTAATTTGTGAACAAGTGCAGCAACAAGAAGTCAATTATCTGCGTGTAGCATTATCCGGTGAATAAAAAACATAAAAAATATTTTTAAAAAAATTAATAGTTCTAAAAAACTAAATTTTTTATTTTTGAATTTTTGAATTATATTATTAAATGTTTTTTATTTAAATAATAAAAATAAAATAAATTACGACAATATCTAATAAACAACAGATCTGTAAATTTATAATTTTTTTAAACTAAAAAATATTTTTTTTCTAATTGTAAAAAATAAAAAAATTCCAAAAATATCCAAAAAATAAAAAATTAAAATTTTAAATTTTTTAAAGTAATTTATTTTTAATTTGTGAACAAGTGCAGCAAAAAAAGTCAACAGTCTAGGTGTAGCATTATTCGAAGAATACAAAAATAAAAAGTAGTTTTAAAAAATTAAAAATTTTAAAAAACTAAATTTTTTATTTTTGAATTTTTAAATTATATTATTAAATGTTCTTTATTTTAATAATAAAAATAAAATTAAGTCCAACAATATTTAGTAAACAACATATTTGTAAATTTATTATTTCTTTTAAACTAAAAAAATATTTTTTTCTAGTTGTAAAAAATAAAAAATTCCAAAAATATCCAAAAAATAAAAAAATTTAAATTTTAAATTTTTTAAAATAATTTATTTTTAATTTGTGAACAAGTCCAGCAAAAAAAAGTCAATTGTTTGGATATAGCATCATCCAGTGAATAAAAAATAAAAAATATTTTTAAAATAAATTTTTTATTTTTGAATTTTTAAATTATATTATTAAACGTTTTTTATTTAATAATAAAAATAAAATAAAGTCCAGCAATATCTAGTAAACCACAGGTCTGTAAATTTATTAGTTTTTTAAACTAAAAATATTTTTTTCTAATTGTAAAAAATCAAAAAATTCCAAAAATATCCAAAAAATTAAAAATTAAAATTTTAAACTTTTTAAATTAATTTACTTTTAATTTGTGAATAAGTGCAGAAAAAAAAGTCAACAGTCTAGGTGTAGTATTATTCGAAGAATAAAAAATAAAAAGTATTTTTAAAAAAATTAAAAATTTTAAAAGACTAAATTTTTTATTTTTGAATTTTTGAATTATATTATTAAATATTTTTTATTTTAATAATAAAAAAAATCAAGTCCAGCAATATCTAGTAAACAACAAATCTGTAAATTTATTATTTTTTAAACTAAAAAAATATTTTTTTCTAATTGAAAAAAATCAAAAAATATCCAAAAAATATCCAAAAAAGAAAAAAATAAAATTTTAAATTTTTAAATTAATTTATTTTTAATTTGTGAACAAGTGCAACGAAAAAAAGTCAACTAACTGTGTGTAGCATTATTCGAAGAATAAAAAAATAAAAATATTTTTAAAAAAAATAAAAAATTTTAAAAAACTAAATTTTTTATTTTTGAATTTTTAAATTATATTATTAAATGTTTTTTATTTTAATAATAAAAATAAAATCAAGTCCAACAATATCTAGTAAATAACAGATCTGTAAATTTATTTTTTTTAAAACTAAAAAAATATTTTTTCTAATTGTAAAAAATAAAAAATTTCAAAAATATCCAAAAAATAAAAAAAATTTAAATTTAAATTTTTTAAAATAATTTATTTTTAATTTGTGAACAAGTCTAGCAAAAAAAAGTCAACTGCCTAAATATAGCATTATCATGTGAATAAAAAATATAAAATATTTTTAAAAAAATTAAAAAATAAATTTTTTATTTTTGAATTATTAAATTACAATATTAAATTTTTTAATTTAATAATAAAAATAAAACAAAGACCAGCAATATCTAGTAAACCAGAGATCTGTAAATTTATTATTTTTTTAATTTTTAAACTAAAAATTTTTTCTAATTGTAAAAAAATAAAAAAATAATAAAATATCAAAAAAATAAAAAAATTTAAATTTTAAATTTTTTAAATTAATTTATTCTTAATTTGTGAACAAGTGCAGCAACAAGAAGTCAACTATCTGCGTGTAGCATTATCCGGTGAATAAAAAACATAAAAAATATTTTTAAAAAAATTAATAGTTCTAAAAAACTAAATTTTTTATTTTTGAATTTTTGAATTATATTATTAAATGTTTTTTATTTAAATAATAAAAATAAAATAAATTACGACAATATCTAATAAACAACAGATCTGTAAATTTATAATTTTTTTAAACTAAAAAAATATTTTTTTCTAATTGTGAAAAATAAAAAATTCCAAAAATATCCACAAAATAAAAAAATGAAAATTTTAAATTTTTTAAATTAATTTATTTTTAATTTGTGAACAAGTGCAGCAAAAAAAGTCAACTAACTTGGTGTAGCATTATTCGGACAATAAAAAAATAAAAAATATTTCTAAAAAAATTAAAAATTTTAAAAAACTAAATTTTTTATTTTTGAATTTTTAAATTATATTATTAGATATTTTTTATTTTAATAATAAAAATAACATCAAGCCCAGCAATATCTAGTAAACAACAGATTTGTAAATTTATTTTTTTTAAACTAAAAAAAATATTTTTTTCTAATTGTAAAAAATAAAAAAATTTCCAAAAATATCTAAAAAATAAAAAAATTAAAATTTTAAGTTTTTTAAATTAATTTATTTTTAATTTGTGAACAAGTCCAGCAAAAAAAAAGTCAACTATCTGGATATAACATCATCCGGTGAATAAAAAATAAAAAATATTTTTAAAAAATTTAAAAAAACTAAACTTTTTATTTTTGAATTTTTATATTATATTATTTGATGAGCGGATAATTTTTTAGTATGCTCTAGTTAGTTTTTATTATATTTTTATTAGTTTTTAGTTAAAATTAACTTTTCTGGACTTTACTATGAGTTTGTGTGTTTTTCTGTGATTTCATGTATTTTCTGGCTGACATTGAGGGATCTGAGCAAAAATCTGATTCAGAGGCTGAAAATGACTGTAGATGCTGTTGGATTTTGACCTTCCTGCACTTGAAGTGGATTTTCTGGAGCTACAGAAGCCCAATTGGCGCGCTCTCAATTGCGTTGGAAAGTAGACATCCTGGGCTTTCCAGCAATATATAATAGTTCATACTTTGCCTAAGATTTAATGGCCCAAACAGGCGTTCCAAGTCAACTCAAGAATTCTGGCATAAAACGCCGGAACTGGCACAAGAATAGGAGTTAAACGCCCAAACTGGCACAAAAGCTGGCGTTTAACTCCAAGAAAAGTCTCTACACATGAAAACTTCAATGCTCAGCCCAAGAACACACCAAGTGGACTCGGAAGTGGATTTTTATGTCATTTACTCATTTTTGTAAACCCTAGGCTACTAGTTCTCTACAATAGGACCTTTTGCTATTGTATTTTAAATCTTTTGATCATTTTAGATCTGAGGATCATCTTTGGATGTCTAGTTCTTAGATCATTGGGGGCTGGCCTCGCGGCCATGCCTAGACCTTGTTCTTATGTATTTTCAACGGTGGAGTTTCTACACACCATAGATTAAGGTGTGGAGCTCTGCTGTACCTCGAGTATCAATGCAATTACTATTGTTCTTCTATTCAATTCGGCTTATTATTGTTCTAAGATATCACTTGTTCCTCAACTTGATGAATGTGATGATTCGTGACACTCATCATCATTCTCACCTATGAACGTATGCCTGACAACCACCTCCGTTCTACCTTAGATTGAGTGGATATATCTTGGATCCCTTAATCGGAATCTTTGTGGTATAAGCTAGAATTGATGGCGGCATTCAAGAGAATCCGAAAGGTCTAAACCTTGTCTGTGGTATTCTGAGTAGGATTCAAGGATTGAATGACTGTGACGAGCTTCAAACTCGCGATTGTGGAGCGTTAGTGATAGACGCAAAAGAATCACTGGATTCTATTCCGACATGATCGAGAACCAACAGCTGAATAGCCGTGCTGTGACAGAGCGCGTTGAACATTTTCACTGAGAGGACGGGACTGTAGCCACTGACAACGGTGATGCCCAACATACAGCTTGCCATGGAAAGGAGTAAGAAGGATTGGATGAAGACAGTAGGAAAGCAGAGAGACAGAAGGGACAAAGCATCTCCACATGCTTATCTGAAGTTCTTACCAATGAATTACATAAGTATCTCTATCCTTATTTTATGCTTTATTCATAAATCATCCATAACCATTTGAATCTGCCTGACTGAGATTTACAAGATGACCATAGTTTGCTTCATACCAACAATCTCCGTGGGATCGACCCTTACTCGCGTAAGGTTTATTACTTGAACGACCCAGTGCACTTGCTGGTTAGTTGTGCGAAGTTGTGATAAAGAGTGGAGATTACAATTGAGCGTACCATGTTGATGGCGCCATTGATGATCACAATTTCGTGCACCAAGTTTTTGGCGCCGTTGCCAGGGATTGTTTGAGTTTGGACAACTGACGGTTTATCTTGTTGCTTAGCTTAGGTATTTTTTCAGAGTTCTTAAGAATGAATTCTAGTGTTTCAAGGTGATGTTCTTATCATCACCAAAGCTGATTGATTCTCATCAATTTATCTCTTGAATGTAATGTCCTGCTGAAGCTTGGCTAGCCATGTCTAATTTCTTTAGACTGCAGCTTTGGACTAACATTGCATGATTCCTGAAATTCTCATTAAGAATTTTGATATCCTTATTTTCTTTTTCACTCAATTTTCAAAAAAATCCAAAAAAAATTACAAAATCATAAAAACCAAAAATATTTTATGTTTCTTGTTGAGTCTAGTGTCTCATTTTAAGTTTGGTGTCAATTGCATGCTTCTATTCTTCTTGGATTTTTTTCGAATTCATTCATGTGTCTTAATTGATCTTCAAGTTGTTCTTGATGATTTCCCTGTTTTGATCTTTAAATTCTCTTGCCTTGAGTGTTTTGTTGTTTCTCATATGCATTCTCATTTTGTTAGTGTCAATAGTATACAAACTTCTAAGTTTGGTGTCTTGCATGCATTGTTTATTTGATCTTAGTCTTATTATTAAAAATCCAAAAAAAATTTTAATTTGTGTCTTTTCAAGTCAATAATACAGAGAATTGAAGATTCAGAACATACAGCAGAGGAATTACACAGAAAAAGCTGAGCGTTCAAAACGCCCAGTGAGGAAGGAAAACTGGCGTTTAAACGCCAGCCAGGGTGCCTGGCTGGGCGTTTAACGCCCAAAAGGGGTGAGTTTTGGGCATTTAACGCCAGAATGGATACCATTCTGGGCGTTTAACGCCAGGATGGCACAAGAGGGAAGATTTTGTTTTTGATTCAATTTTTTTTTCAAGTTTTCAAAATTTTTCAAAATCAAATCTTTTTCAAATCATATCTTTTCAATCATATATCTTCAAAATCAATTTCTTTCCATTTTCAAAAATACTTGCTAACAATTAATGATTTGATTCAACATTTCAAGTATGTTGCCTTTTCTGTTGAGAAAGGTTTAATGTCTGAATCATATCTTTCTTGTTAGGCAGGTCATTAATTTTCAAAATCAAATCTTTTTAAATTGTTTTTCAAATCATATCTTCTCAATCATATCTTTTTAAAACTACATCTTTTCAATCATATCTTATTAATCACATCTTTTTCAAAATAGTTTTCAATCATATCTTTTTGATTTCTAATTTCAAAGTCTTTTTCAAAAATCACTTTATTTCTTTCCCAATAATATTTTTCGAAAATCATTCCTCAATTTTTCAAAATGTTTTTAAAATCTTTTTAATTTATTTTCGAAAACTTCTTCCCCTCTTCTCACATCCTTCTATTTATGGACTAACACTCCTCCTCAATGAACAATTCGAACTCTATCCCTCTTGATAAGTTCGAATTCTTCTACCTCCTCCTTCTATTTTTCTTTTCCTCTGACACCTCAAGGAATCTCTATACTGTGACATAGAGGATTCCATACTTTCTTATTCTCTTCTCTTTCATATGAGCAGGAGCAAAGACAAAAGCATTCTTGTTGAGGCTGACCCTGAACATGAAAGGACCTTGAAGCGAAAGCTAAGAGAAGCTAAAGCACAACTCTCTGTAGAGGACCTAACAGAAATCTTCAAAGAAGAAGAGGACATGGCAGCCGAAGACAATAACAATGCCAACAATGCAAGGAAGGTGCTTGGTGACTTTACTGCACCTACTCCCGACTTCTATGGGAGGAGCATCTCTATCCCTGCCATTGGAGCAAACAACTTTGAGCTTAAGCCTCAATTAGTTTCTCTAATGCAACAGAATTGCAAGTTCCATGGACTTCCATTGGAAGATCCTCATCAATTTTTAGCTGAATTCTTGCAAATCTGTGACACTGTCAATACCAATGGGGTTGACCCTGAGGTCTACAGACTTATGCTATTCCCTTTTGCTGTAAGAGACAGAGCTAGGATATGGTTGGACTCACAACCTAAAGAAAGCCTGAACTCTTGGGAAAAGCTAGTCAATGCCTTCTTGGCAAAGTTTTTTCCACCTCAAAAATTGAGTAAGCTTAGAGTGGAAGTCCAAACCTTCAGACAGAAGGAAGGTGAATTCCTCTATGAAGCTTGGGAAAGATACAAACAATTGATCAGAAAGTGTCCTTTTGACATGCTTTCTGAATGGAGCATCATAGGAATCTTCTATGATGGTCTGTCTGAACTGTCCAAGATGTCATTGGACAGCTCTGCTGGAGGATCTCTTCATCTGAAGAAGACGCCTGCAGAAGCTCAAGAACTCATTGAAATGGTTGCAAATAACCAATTCATGTACACTTCTGAAAGGAATCCTGTGAACAATGGGACGAATCAGAAGAAAGGAGTTCTTGAGATTGATACTCTGAATGCCATATTGGCTCAGAACAAAATATTGACTCAGCAATTCAATATGATTTCTCAAAATCTGTCTGGAATGCAAGCTACACCAGGCAGTACTAAGGACGCTTCATCTGAAGAAGAAGCTTATGATCCTGAGAACCCTTCAACGGAAGAGGTGAATTACATGGGAGAACCCTATGGAAACACCTATAATCCTTCATGGAGAAATCATCTAAATCTCTCATGGAAGGATCAACAGAGACCTCAACAAGGTTTCAACAACAATAATGGTGGAAGAAACAGATTTAGCAATGGCAAGTCTTTTCCATCATCTTCTCAGCAACAGACAGAGAATTCTAAGCAGAGCCACTCTGACTTAGCAACCGTGGTCTCTGATCTAATCAAAACCACTCAAAGTTTCATGACTGAAACAAGGTCCTCCATTAGAAACTTGGAGGCACAAGTGGGTGAGCTGAGTAAGAAAGTTACTGAACTCCCTCCTAGTACTCTTCCAAGCAATACAGAAGAGAATCCAAAAGGAGAGTGTAAGGCCATCAACATGGCCGAATTTGGAGAGGAGGAAGAGGCAGTGATTGCCACTGAGGAGGACCTCAATGGACGTCCACTAGCCTCCAATGAGTTCCCTAATGAGGAACCATGGGAATCTGAGGCTCACACTGAGACCATAGAGATTCCATTGGATTTACTTCTGCCATTCATGAGCTCTGATGAGTATTCTTAATTTATTTTTAATTTGTGAACAAGTGCAGTGATGTGCGGAAAACGATCCGACACAAAACTCACCGGCAAGTATACCGGGTCGCATCAAGTAGTAATAACTCACAAGAGTGAGGTCGATCCCACAGGGATTGATGGATCAAGCAACTTTAGTGGGTGATTAGTTTAGTCAAGCTAACATTGGTGAATTGGATGAAATGTGACCAGCAGAATGTAAAGTGCAAGGAAAATTAAAGTGCAGAAAGTAAATGACAAAAACGTAAAGAGCAAGAAATGTAAATTGACAAGAATCTTAAATGACAAGTGATGTGCGGAAAACGATCCGACACAAAACTCACCGGCAAGTGCACCGGGTTGCATCAAGTAATAAAAACTCACGGGAGTGAGGTCGATCCCACAGGGATTGAAGGATTGAGCAATTTTAGTTTAGTGGTTGATTTAGTCAAGCGAATCAAGATTTGGTTGAGTGATTTGTGATTTGCAGAATTTAAATTGCATGGAAAGTAAAGGAAATGGGTAAATTGCATGAAATTAAAGAGGAGAATTGAAATTTAAAGTGCTGAATCTTAAAGAGCAAGAAATTAAATGGCAGAAACTTAGAACACAAGAAATGTAAATTGCAGAATCTTAAATTGCAAGAAATGTAAATGGCTTGAATTATAAAGGGAATTGGGAATTGGATTTGCAGAAATTAAACTATGAAAAGTAAATTGCAACAAACAGAGAAAATAGAAGATGACTTGGATTTAATCGGATCTAAAACAGAAATGTAATTGAGCTTGAAAAACATTAAACAGGAAATGTAAAATTGGAATTCAGATCTCAGGACCCAAGAGACTAGATAACCAAGTCTAGATCTCAATGCCTTCCTAGATCCAACAAGAACAATTGCAAAGGAAATGAAGAATTGTAAATTGCAAAGAAAGTAGAGGGGAAAGCAATTAACAGAAACGGAAATTCAATTATGCAGTAAAATGAAACAGAGAGATCTTAGGATGAGATTGAAACAGAATTCCTTCAATTCTCCAACCCAAGATCCAAGCAAATGTAATTGAAATTTAAAGCAAGAAAACTAAGAGGAAGTGAATTCAATTCTCCTTCCCCGAGACCTAGAAACTAAAATTCACTCAATACCAAAAGCTCTCAGAAAACTCTAAATGAAAAACTAAAGGGAAAAAACTCCCTGTAAAAACTTGAATTCTATCCTATTTATACACTTTCTTCAAATGATCTTCAAGCCTTGAGTTGGGCCTTTGCTCTTGGTGGAATTGGGTTGAGAGAGGCCTTGGTTGATTGCTCTTGGAGTTTGGAGAGGAACCGAAGTGAACCAAGTGAACCGGGTTTGAATGTTGCAAAAGTTTGAGTAAAAGTTTGAGGCAAACTTTTACTCTAACTTTTCATATCAGCTTCCCCATTTTGCTGATACCAACGTTGGTGCAAAAGTTAGGGGTCTAACTTTTGCTCCAACGTTGGCCTCCTCATGTGCACTTATGGTGCCAACGTTAGCCCAAAAGTTAGAGGCTAACATTGGCGCAAACTTTTGCTCCTCCCTATGTGTTTTTCATGCGCCAACGTTAGCCCAAAAGTTAGAGACTAACGTTGGCGCAAACTTTTGGTGCCCAGGGAGTGATTTTCATGTGCCAACGTTAGCCAAAAAGTTAGGGGCTAACGTTGGCGCAAACTTTTGGTGCCCAGGGAGAGTTTTGCATGTGCCAACGTTAGCCCAAAAGTTAGGGGCTAACGTTGGGGCAAACTTTTCACCCAAAAGTTTGTGCAAAAGTTTGAGGCTAACTTTTGGTCCAGCTTTTTGCTTCCTGGTTCATTTTCACTTATTCCAAAAGTTTGAGCTAAAGTTTGAGGCAAACTTTTGCTCAAACTTTTTGTCCTCTCTTCCTCTTATCCATTCCTTCTTGCTTCAACCTTTCTCCAAGCTTTCTTCACCTATTATTAATCAACCAAACACATCAAAGCTATGCTCAAAATCATGAGATATTCATTCTTTCACAATATGTAACAAATATAGCATAGAACCTCATGAAATTGCATTAATTCATCTATGGTTGATTCAATCAAAGGAATCATGAAAATCTACCCAAATTGGCTTGCTTAGAGCTCAAGAAAGTGCATAATTCAAGTGAAAACAAAAGAAAAAGACTAGTGAAACTAGGCTAAGATGACTTGTCATCACAACACCAAACTTAAAGCTTGCTCGTCCCCAAGCAAGAAATGAATTATTAAGAAGAAAGAATGAAATGGAAGAGGATGTTCATGCTAGCAGAGTATTATTGGTAGTTCATGGGATTTTGTGTGGATATGCAAACATTCACTTCTTATTGACTCTTAGGCCTAGAAAGTCTCCTTCAAGCTTCAAGTACCATACTGCTATGACCTCTCATTATTCCTTTATCCTTGGCTATTACTTTGTTCAAAAGCTTTATTTGAGTGTCATGTGTAGCAAGTTCATTTTCTTTTCTGTATACTTGACACATTATTCACCATGGACACTTGGCTCACATTCCTTCTTAAAACATTGATGCCCAGCACCTCTTTGGGTTACTAAATGCCTTGTAGTTAGGTTGCTCTTGATAGTGGACTTTCAGCTGATGATCCCGGATTAGTTAATCCAAGTCACCAAGTGTTGATGCACTCCAAGGAGCTTACTAATCCAAGCAGATCCTAGTACAAAGACACCATAGGCATATATTTTAAGGTTCAAACTATTGGTGTCTAGCTTTTGTTTCTTTTTGTTTCCTTTTTTTTCTGTCACTTTTTGGCTATCTCTTTTCTTTCTTTCTTTTTGTTTTTCTTTCTAACCAAGGATCTTTATTTAATTGAGATTCATAGACAGTAGGCCACTTTATATTTAGAAGGAGATATCCTAGCTCTTTATTCACTAAAAGTGAGCTATTATACAATCACACACATACCACCACTTACTTTTATTATACTTCTATCTGACATAGACTATCTTACTTCACATTCAAACATTTCTTTTATTGAATTAAAGATGCAGGGAGCTAAACATGCTTTTAGTCAAGTGGAAGTAAACATACAAGCACATACTTAAACTAGCTTACTTATTTTAAAAGAAAATTGAATCTGTTTGAACTAAGTGAACACTTTAACAGAACATAACTCAAAACATTTCTCAACAGCAAAGGTTAAGTATAGATACAACCTATTGGTTTGTAGTTCTTTTGTTCTTCCTTCTGTTGTGCCCCTTTTTGAGTCATGATGCATAATGTCTTCAATTGGTGGTTAATTCCCAGACTTAATTCCTTGCTACTTCCTCTGATTCAACAGTTTAACTCTGGGCAGACTTTTATGTTCTTGCTAAAGGTTATAAAGTTAGGACTAAAAAGCAGTTAAATGGTTGAATAATCTGTTTGATTGCTTGAAACTAGCAATGTGCAGGAAGTTAGAATGTGTTTCTGAATGAGGTTTTGGTGGAACACCAAACTTAGAATCCTACATTCTCCCTTAAGTTGTTTTTGGTGTGCAATACCAAACTTAGTTCCTTGCAATACATATCAATTATTCAACATTTCTATTGAAAAATCTATGAAAAGAAAACTACCTCAGGTTGGGTTGCCTCCCAACAAGCGCTCTTTTATTGTCACTAGCTTGACATCTTTCAATTCTTTTCAAGAGGGCTGTAGGTTCTGGACCTCTTTTTCCTTATCCCATTGTCCTCCCAAGTACAACTTTGCTCTGTGACCATTTACTGTGAATTGATTCTTTGTTGCCTCATCAAGTAGTTCAATACTCCCATAGGGAAAAACCTTTGTCACCAAGTATGGCCCAGTCCACTTAGACTTTAGTTTGCCAGGGAAAAGTTTAAGCCTTGAATTGTACAGGAGCACTTGCTGTCCTGGCTTGAATTCCTTCTTTGTGATCTTCTTGTCATGCCACCTCTTAGCTCTCTCCTTGTATATCTTAGCACTTTCATAAGCGTCTAGCCTGAATTCATCTAACTCATTTAGTTGTAACAACCTTTTCTCTCCTGCAGCTTGGGGATCAAGGTTGAGGAGTTTAGTGGCCCAAAAAGCTCTGTGTTCAAGCTCTACAGAGAGGTGGCAGGATTTGCCATACAAAAGCTGAAATGGTGACTTGCCAATAGGAGTTTTAAAAGCTGTCCTATATGCCCACAATGCATCCTCTAGCTTTCTAGCCCAATCTTTTCTTGTGATTCCCACTGTTTTCTCTAGGATCTTCTTTAATTCCCTATTTGCCAGTTCAGCTTGGCCGTTAGTCTGAGGGTGGTAGGGTGTGGCTACCTTATGGATTACTCCATATTTGTGGAGGAGTTTTTCCATCTGTTTGTTGCAAAAATGACCACCACCATCACTAACAAGCCCCTTGGGCACTCCATATCTTGTAAAAATGTACTTTTTAAGGAATTGGAGGACGATCTGTGCATCACAGGTAATTGTGGCTATGGCTTCCACCCACTTTGAGACGTACTCCACTGCTACTAAGATGTATCTGAAAGAGTAGGAAGGGAGAAAGGGTCCCATGAAGTCAATTCCCCATAGGTCAAACAATTCTAATTCCAAGATGAAGTTTTGAGGCATCTCATTCCTTCTTGTTAATCCTCCTGCTTTCTGACATTCATTACATTGGTGAACATATTCTCTGGCATCTTTGAAGATAGTTGGCCAATAGAAGCCACTCTGCAGTACTTTTGCAGCTGTTTTTTCTGGGCCAAAGTGTCCACCATAAGCTGAACCATGACAATGCCACAAGATGTCCCTTATTTCACTCTCGGGAACACACCTTCTGATTACTCCATCAGAGCATCTCTTGAACAGGAAGGGTTCATCCCATGAAAATTTCCTTGCTTTATTGATTAACCTCTTCACTTGTTGCTTAGAGAACTCTTGAGGTATCTTCCTTCCAACTTTGTAGTTTGCTATGTCAGCAAACCAAGGTGCTTGCTGGATCTGCAAGAGGTGCTCATCTGGAAAGCTTTCATTTACGGGCTGAGAAGTTTTTTGAATTGTTTCATGTGGTAGCCTTGACAGATGATCAGCAACCCGGTTTTCAGTGCCCTTCCTATCTCTTATCTCAATGTCAAACTCTTGTAGGAGCAATATCCACCTGATGAGTCTCGGTTTAGTATCCTGCTTTGACATCAAATACTTAAGTGCAGCATGGTCAGTATAAACCACAACTTTCGATCCTATCAAGTATGATCTAAACTTATCAAATGCATAAACTACAGCTAGCAACTCCTTCTCTGTTGTGGTGTAATTTTTTTGGGCATCATTCAACACTTTACTTGCATAATATATAACATGATGCAGATTTTCTTTCTTTTGCCCAAGTACAGCACCAATTGCAAGGTCACTTGCATCACACATGAGTTCAAAAGGTAATTCCCAATCTGGAGGTGTGATGATTGGTGCTGTTGTGAGTTTATGTTTTAAGGTTTCAAATGCATGCCGGCAGTTTTCATCAAACACAAAAGGGTTATCAAGCATTAACAGATTACTTAAAGGTTTGGCTATTTTTGAAAAATCCTTGATAAACCTTCTATAAAACCCGGCATGTCCCAAGAAACTTCTAACAGATTTCACATTAATTGGTGGAGGGAGTTTTTCTATTATCTCAACCTTTGCCTTATCAACCTCTATCCCTTTTCTTGAAACTTTATGGCCAAGGACAATCCCTTCGGGTACCATGAAATGGTATTTCTCCCAGTTTAAAACCAAATTAGTTTCTTGGCACCGTTTCAAGACAAGGGTTAAATGGTTCAGGCAAGCATTGAAATTATCACCAAAAACAGAGAAGTTATCCATGAAGACCTCTAGAAATTTTTTGACCATATCAGAGAAAATGGATAGCATACACCTTTGAAATGTGGCAGGGGCGTTGCAAAGCCCAAAGGGCATCCTTCGGTATGCAAAGACTCCAAATGGGCATGTAAAGGCAGTTTTCTCTTGGTCCTTGGGGTCCACCATAATTTGATTATACCCAGAATATCCATCCAAAAAGCAATAATAGGCATGACCGGCCAACCGTTCCAGCATCTGATCAATGAATGGAAGAGGGAAATGGTCCTTTCTGGTGGCATCATTCAATCTTCTATAGTCTATGCACATCCTCCATCCAGTTACTGTTCTAGTAGGAATCAACTCATTCTTCTCATTGGTAATGACCGTCATTCCTCCTTTCTTTGGTACAACTTGAACCGGGCTCACCCATGGGCTGTCAGATATTGGGAAGATTATCCCTGCATTCCACAACTTCATTCCTTCTTTCTGGACAACTTCCTTCATTGTGGGATTTAGCCTTCTTTGAGGTTGAACTACTGGTTTGGAATTATCTTCCAAGAGGATTTTATGCATACATACTGCAGGGCTGATTCCTTTCAGGTCATCAATGGTCCATCCTAAAGCATCTTTGTGAGCTTTGAGTACATCAAGAAGCTCTCCCTCTTCCTTCTTTGTCAGGGATGAATTAATGATCACTGGGAAGCTTTCTGATGTGCCTAGAAATGCATATTTGAGATGGGGGGGTAGTGGTTTCAGTTCTTGTTTTCGTACTTCTTCTTTCTTGTCTTGTTTTTCATCTTGCTCAATGAAGATCTCAGCTACTTGTTCTTCTGTTGCCCCTTGATTTCCTTCTTGCTCCTGAGAATTTTCTTCCAGCATTTCTTCCACCAAACTCTCTATCATATCCACTCTTACGTAGTCCTCTTGCTCAGGAATGTGTTGCATTGACTTGAAAACATTTATGACCATTTGTTCATTATGGACCCTGAAGATCATTTCTCCTTTTTCTACATCAATGATGGCCCTTGCTGTGTGTAGAAATGGCCTTCCCAAAATGATTGAGTCGTTTCCTTCTTCTTCAGTATCCAAAATCACAAAATCTGCTGGGAAGATAAATTCCCCAACCTTCACCAACAGATTCTCCACAATTCCATTGGGTGTCTTGATTGATCTGTCAGCCATGACTAATGACATCCTGGTGGGTTTAAGCTCTTCTATAGCAAGCTTTCTCATCATTGAAAGAGGCATTAAATTGATGCTGGCACCAAGGTCACAGAGAGCTTTGTTGAGAATTATTTTGCCAATAGTGCATGATACTACAACGCTTCCCGGATCCTTGAGTTTTGGTGGAATGCCCCGTTGAATCACAGCACTACATTCCTCGGTGAGTAATACGGTTTCCTTCTTAAGCCAACTTCTTTTCTTGTTAATAAGTTCTTTCAAAAACTTGGAATACAGAGGCATTTGCTCAAGTGCTTCAGCTAAGGGGATATTGATTTCCAGCTTCTTGAAGGTCTCAAGGAACTTGTGGAAATGCTGGTCCTTAATCTCTTTGTTGAATCTCTGAGGATATGGCAGTGGAGGTGCGATGCTCTTTCCTATTTGCTGCTGTCCTTGAGTCATTTCCCTTGAGCTATGTGGCTGGTTGTCCTTCTCTTTAAGTTTCTCAGTGCTTTTGTTTGGCATCACAACTTGCTCCTTGGCTTTATCTGTCTTTGCTTGCTCATCCTCTGTTGGTTCTTTGATGCTCTCTGCTTGCTTCTTTGTAGTGTCATTGTTGCTCATCAATGTTCTCCCACTCCTTAATTGTATTGCCTTGCATTCCTCCTTGGGATTTGGGATTGTGTCACTGGGCAGTGAGCTTGAAGGTCTCTCAACAGAAATTTGCTTGGAGAGTTGCCCAATCTGCCTTTCTAGGCTTTTTAGTGATGCTTCATGGTTTTTGTTTGTTATTTCCTGGTGTTTCATCATTTTGTCTATCAAGGTCTCCAAGTTGTGAGTCGTTGGGGTTCAGGTGGTGCTTGTGGTGGGTTGTGAGCTGTGGGTGGTGGATGATAAGCATTTTGGTTGGTTGGTTGGTTATTGGATTGGTACTAGTTGGGATTGGGGTAGTTGTTTTGAGGTTTTCTGTAAGTGTTTTGGTTAGTTTGCTGCTGGTTGTAATTTTGGTTGTTTCTTGGGTTGTTTTGGTTTGAGTTCCTCTGCCATGGTTGTTGGTTTTGGTTGTGAGTGTCTCCCCATCTGAGGTTGGGGTGATTCTTCCATGAGGGGTTGTAAGTATCACCATAGAATTCATTTGGACTTGAATGCATGTACTGGACTTGTTCTTGCTGTTGCTCCTCTTGAATTTCTTCATTTTGCCCCCATGTGGTTGATGGTTGGCTAGTGTTAACTGCTGTAACTTGGAGGCCATCAATCCTCTTGGTCATTTGCTCAAATTGTTGTTGAATTTGCTGCTGCATTAATTTGTTTTGAGCTAGGATTGAATCCACTCCTTCTAGCTCCATTACTCCTCTTCTTTGTGATGGTTGGCGGCTTCTTTGATGAGCAAAGAAATATTGGTTGTTAGCCACCATATCAATGAGTTCTTGAGCTTCCTCTGCAGTTTTCATGAGTTGCAAGGAACCTCCAGCTGAATGATCCAAAGCTTCCTGGGATTTCAATGTTAAGCCTTCATAGAAGTTTTGCAGCTTCTCCCATTCATTAAACATGGCAGGGGGCATTTTCTGACTAGAGCCTTGTACCTCTCCCATGCCTCATAGATGGGTTCAGCCTCCATTTGTGTAAATGTTTGTACCTCAGCCTTCAACCTTATAATCCTCTGAGGTGGATAAAACTTGGCAAGGAACTTGGTTACCAAATCATCCCAGTTGTTGATGCTGTCCCTTGGAAAAGATTCCAACCATTGAGTGGCCTTGTCCCTGAGAGAGAATGGGAATAGCATCAGTTTGTAACTGTCAGGAGGCACACCATTAGTTTTGACAGTGTTACATATCCTCAAGAACGTGGATAAGTGTTGGTGCGGGTCTTCAAGTGGTCCTCCACCAAAAGAGCAATTGTTTTGAACCAAAGTGATGAGTTGTGGCTTGAGTTCAAAATTGTTTGCATTGACATTTGGAGCCAAAATGCTGCTTCCACAATGTCTAGGATTCGCAAAGGTATAGGAGGCCAAAACTCTTCTCTGGGGTGGGTTGTCATTGTTGTTGTCTGCTCCACCTGATGGATTCGTTGAATGTTCCTCCATCTCTTGAAATTCTTCGTCTGATTCCTCTTCTCCAACAATATTTTTCCCTCTTTCAGCTCTTCTTAACCTCCTGAGAGTTCTTTCATCTTGTTCATGAAAATTGGGTGTCTTCCTTCTTGTACCTGACATACAAGCATAACATAAGAAACGCACAAAATAGTGATACTTCAATCTACTGCTAGAATGAAGTTTTAGTTAGCTTAAGCAAAAATTCAAACAGTTAGTGGGTTAATCAAAAATTAGAGAAAAAGTGCTTGATCTAAACTACCACCTCACTTAATCATTGTCAATCTAATCAATCCCCGGCAACGGCGCCAAAAACTTGATGTGCGGAAAACGATCCGACACAAAACTCACCGGCAAGTGCACCGGGTCGCATCAAGTAATAAAAACTCACGGGAGTGAGGTCGATCCCACAGGGATTGAAGGATTGAGCAATTTTAGTTTAGTGGTTGATTTAGTCAAGCGAATCAAGATTTGGTTGAGTGATTTGTGATTTGTAGAATTTAAATTGCATGGAAAGTAAAGGAAATGGGTAAATTGCATGAAATTAAAGAGGAGAATTGAAATTTAAAGTGCTGAATCTTAAAGAGCAAGAAATTAAATGGCAGAAACTTAGAACACAAGAAATGTAAATTGCAGAATCTTAAATTGCAAGAAATGTAAATGGCTTGAATTATAAAGGGAATTGGGAATTGGATTTGCAGAAATTAAACTATGAAAAGTAAATTGCAACAAACAGAGAAAATAGAAGATGACTTGGATTTAATCGGATCTAAAACAAAAATGTAATTGAGCTTGAAAAGCATTAAACAGAAAATGTAAAATTGGAATTCAGATCTCAGGACCCAAGAGACTAGATAACCAAGTCTAGATCTCAATGCCTTCCTAGATCCAACAAGAACAATTGCAAAGGAAATGAAGAATTGTAAATTGCAAAGAAAGTAGAGGGGGAAGCAATTAACAGAAACGGAAATTCAATTATGCAGTAAAATGAAACAGAGAGATCTTAGGATGAGATTGAAACAGAATTCCTTCAATTCTCCAACCCAAGATCCAAGCAAATGTAATTGAAATTTAAAGCAAGAAAACTAAGAGGAAGTGAATTCAATTCTCCTTCCCCGAGACCTAGAAACTAAAATTCACTCAATACCAAAAGCTCTCAGAAAACTCTAAATGAAAAACTAAAGGGAAAAAACTCCCTGTAAAAACTTGAATTCTATCCTATTTATACACTTTCTTCAAATGATCTTCAAGCCTTGAGTTGGGCCTTTGCTCTTGGTGGAATTGGGTTGAGAAAGGCCTTGGTTGATTGCTCTTGGAGTTTGGAGAGGAACCGAAGTGAACCAAGTGAACCGGGTTTGAATGTTGCAAAAGTTTGAGTAAAAGTTTGAGGCAAACTTTTACTCCAACTTTTCATATCAGCTTCCCCATTTTGCTGATACCAACGTTGGTGCAAAAGTTAGGGGTCTAACTTTTGCTCCAACGTTGGCCTCCTCATGTGCACTTATGGCGCCAACGTTAGCCCAAAAGTTAGAGGCTAACGTTGGCGCAAACTTTTGCTCCTCCCTATGTGTTTTTCATGCGCCAACGTTAGCCCAAAAGTTAGAGGCTAACGTTGGCGCAAACTTTTGGTGCCCAGGGAGTGATTTTCATGCGCCAACGTTAGCCAAAAAGTTAGGGGCTAACGTTGGCGCAAACTTTTGGTGCCCAGGGAGAGTTTTGCATGTGCCAACGTTAGCCCAAAAGTTAGGGGCTAACGTTGGGGCAAACTTTTCACCCAAAAGTTTGTGTAAAAGTTTGAGGCTAACTTTTGGTCCAGCTTTTTGCTTCCTGGTTCATTTTCACTTATTCCAAAAGTTTGAGCTAAAGTTTGAGGCAAACTTTTGCTCAAACTTTTTGTCCTCTCTTCCTCTTATCCATTCCTTCTTGCTTCAACATTTCTCCAAGCTTTCTTCACTTATTATTAATCAACCAAACACATCAAAGCTATGCTCAAAATCATGAGATATTCATTCTTTCACAATATGTAACAAATATAGCATAGAACCTCATGAAATTGCATTAATTCATCTATGGTTGATTCAATCAAAGGAATCATGAAAATCTACCCAAATTGGCTTGCTTAGAGCTCAAGAAAGTGCATAATTCAAGTGAAAACAAAAGAAAAAGACTAGTGAAACTAGGCTAAGATGACTTGTCATCAACAAGAAATTTTAATTGCAGTAAATGTAAAGGGGAGTGGGTGTTGGAAATTAAAGAAAGCAATAGATCAAGCAACTAGAAATTTAAATTGCAGGAAAAGTAAAAGGATTTTGGGAGTTTGGATTCAAGAAATCAAACAAGGAAGTGTAAATAGCAATCAAACAGAGAAGTAAATGATGCAGCAAACTCAAACTGATTAGGAAACTCACTTGAAAAATCAAAACAGAGAGCAGCTTGGCTCAATTGCAAAATATAAATGAGAGGTTGAAGATCTCAGGAGCTCAATGAGACTAGAAAACAAGTCTAGATCTCAATCCCTTCCTTGATCCAACAGCAAACAGATTGAAGAAGAAATAAAGATGAAAGCAATAAATAGAGCTTTGATTCAAATCACAATTCACTGAATTTTGTAGACAGGCAAACAGAGAGAATTCTCAAGGTGAGAATGAAAATAGAATTCCTTCCAATCTCCACCCAAGATTCAAAACAGAAATGAAAATAAAAGAGAGAGCTATCTACTACTACTACTCCCTAATGGAGCAAGCCTCCCTAATGGAATGAAACTAATGCCTTTATATAGGCTTTTACAAAAATGAAAATGAAAAATGAAAACTAAACAAATTACAATTAAAATAATTTCCTAAGCTAATTGATCCTTGTGCCTTTGAGTGATGATAATGGGCTTAGCTTGCTTTGGGTTTGGCCTTTTGGTTTTGAGAAGAAATCTGCATGCGAATTGGACTCTGGAGCATTCACGTTTGAGTCAACGTTTGAGGCAAACGTTGACTCAAACGTCTTCGTGTAATGGCATCATGCAGAGCGAGCTTTGCTGTCACTCACGTTTGAGTCACGTTTGAGGTCAAACGTGAGCTCAAATGTGATCCTCCCCAAGGCAATCTTCAGCCAACGTTTGACCTCACGTTTGAGGCAAACGTTGGCGCAAACGTTAGCTCCTCCTCCAGGATATTCCTCTGTCAACGTTTGACCTCACATTTGAGGCAAACGTTGGCGCAAACGTGAACTCCAATGTTGACACTTGTTGCACATCAAGTCTTGGGATGCTACTTTGTCCTCTTGTCAACGTTGCCAATTTCATGTCCACTATAGACTATTATATATGGTTAGAAAGCTCTAAATGTCAGCTTTCTAACCCAATTAAAATCACCTCAATTGGACATCTACAACTCCAGTTATGTTCCTTTGAAGGGGACAGGTTTGCTGGCTTTGGTGTGCAACGTTTGAGGCGACGTTTGCCTCAAACATGGTCAAAAACGACAGATTCTGGAGGCTCAAACGCATTGTCCATCCCATACTATTATATATTGTTGGAAAGCCCTGAATGTCTACTTTCCAATGCCACTGGGAGCGCATAGTTTGGAGCTTCACAGCTCGAGTTATACTCCATCGAAGGTGCAGAGGTCAGTTGGCCTCACTGCAGGTTGACACCATGTTCGTTTATGCACATTTCGGGGCAGTTTTCTCCCTCAATTTTAGTGTCCACCATGCAGTGCCATATATGCTTGGAAAGCTCTTGATTTCTACTTTCCATTTCTTTTTGAATCACCTCATTTGGAGCTCTGTAGCTCAAGTTATTCTTGTTGGAAGTATACCCCTTCAGGCTGTGGTTGCACTCTTCCTCACGTTTGAGTCTAAGTTTGAGGCAAACTTGAGCTCAAACGTGATCCTTCTTCTTGCCCCTTGCTGTCCCCTTTTCTTCAACCTTCTTCCAAGCCTTTTTCCACCTATCATCAATCAACAATTGCATCAAAGCTATGCTATAATCATGAGAGTTCTTCTTCTTCTTGATATATAAGCAATTATTGCACAAAAACTCCTGAAAATGCATCAATTCATCCATGGTTGATTGAATCTAAGGAAACATGAATTTCTACCCAAATGGCTTACTTGTAACTCAAGAAAGTGCATAAAACCTATAAAAAAACAAAGAAAAAGCATAGAAAAATATGACATGATGACATGTCATCATGCAGCAAAAAAAGTCAACAGTCTGGATGTAGCATTATTCAAAGAATAAAAAAATAAAAAGTATTTTTAAAAAAATTAAAAATTTTAAAAAACTAAATTTTTTATTTTTGAATTTTTAAATTATATTACTAAATGTTCTTTATTTTAATAATAAAAATAAAATCAAGTCCAACAATATCTAGTAAACAACATATTTGTAAATTTATTATTTCTTTTAAACTAAAAAAATATTTTTTTCTAATTGTAAAAAATAAAAAATTCCAAAAATATCCAAAAAATAAAAAAATTGAAATTTTAAATTTTTTAAAATAATTTATTTTTAATTTGTGAACAAATCCAGCAAAAAAAAAGTCAACTGTCTGGATATAGCATCATCCAGTGAATAAAAAATAAAAAATATTTTTAAAATAAATTTTTTATTTTTGAATTTTTAAATTATATAATTAAACTTTTTTTATTTAATAATAAAAATAAAATAAAGTCCAGCAATATCTAGTAAACTACAGGTCTGTAAATTTATTAGTTTTTTAAACTAAAAATATTTTTTTCTAATCGTAAAAAATCAAAAAAATTCCAAAAATATCCAAAAAATAAAAAAATTAAAATTTTAAACTTTTTAAATTAATTTATTTTTAATTTGTGAACAAGTGCAGCAAAAAAAGTAAATAGTCTAGGTGTAGTATTATTCGAAGAATAAAAAAATAAAAAGTATTTTTAAAAAAATAAAAATTTTAAACGACAATTTTTTATTTTTAAATTTTTAAATTATATTATTAAATGTTTTTTATTTTAATAATAAAAATAAAATCAAGTCCAGCAATATCTAGTAAACAACAGATCTGTAAATTTATTATTTTTTTAAACTAAAAAATATTTTTTTCTAATTGAAAAAAATCAAAAAAATTCAAAAATATCCAAAAAATAAAAAAATAAAATTTAAAATTTTTTAAATTAATTTATTTTTAATTTGTGAACAAGTGCAACAAAAAAAGGTCAACTATCTGTGTGTAGCATTATTCGAAGAATAAAAAAATAAAAATATTTTTAAAAAATTAAAAATTTTAAAAAACTAAATTTTTTATTTTTCAATTTTTAAATTATATTATTAAATATTTTTATTTTAATAATAAAAATAAAATCAAGTCCAGTAATATCTAGTAAATAACAGATCTGTAAATTTATTTTTTTTAAAACTAAAAAAATATTTTTTTCTAATTGTAAAAAATAAAAAATTTCAAAAATATCCAAAAAATAAAAAATTTTAAATTTTAAATTTTTAAAATAATTTATTTTTAATTTGTGAACAAGTCCAGCAAAAAAAAGTCAACTGTCTAGATATAGCATCATCCTGTGAATAAAAAATATAAAATATTTTTAAAAAAATTAAAAAATTAAATTTTTTATTTTTGAATTATTAAATTACAATATTAAATATTTTTAATTTAATAATAAAATAAAACAAATACCAGCAATATCTAGTAAACCAGAGATCTGTAAATTTATTATTTTTTTAATTTTTAGACTAAAATTTTTTTTTCTAAT
This sequence comes from Arachis hypogaea, assembly GCF_003086295.3. Taxonomy (NCBI): domain Eukaryota; kingdom Viridiplantae; phylum Streptophyta; class Magnoliopsida; order Fabales; family Fabaceae; genus Arachis; species Arachis hypogaea. The sequence continues at coordinate 73,812,139 of NC_092037.1, forward strand.
TGTAAAAAAATAAAAAATAAAAAATATCGAAAAAATTAAAAAATTTAAATTTTAAATTTTTTAAATTAATTTATTCTTAATTTGTGAACAAGTGCAGCAACAAGAAGTCAATCGTCTGGGTGTAGCATTATCTGGTGAATAAATAACATAAAAAAATATTTTTAAAAAATTAAAAGTTTTAAAAAATTAAATTTTTTATTTTTGAATTTTTAAATTATATTATTAAATGTTTTTTATTTAAATAATAAAAATAAAATAAAGTACGACAATATCTAATAAACAACAGATCTATATATTTATTATTTTTTTAAACTAAAAAAATATTGTTTTCAAATTGTAAAAAAATAAAAAAAATTTAAATTTTAAATTTTTTAAATTAATTTATTCTTAATTTGTGAACAAGTGTAGCAACAAGAATTCAATCGTCTGGGTGTAGCATTATCCGGTGAATAAAAAACATAAAAAATATTTTTAAAAAATTAAAAGTTTTAAAAAACTAAATTATTTATTTTTGAAATTTTAAATTATATTATTAAATGTTTTTTATTTAAATAATAAAAATAAAATAAGGTCCAGCAATATCTAGTAAACAACATATTTGTAAATTTATTATTTCTTTTAAACTAAAAAATATTTTTTTCTAATTGTAAAAAATAAAAAATTCCAAAAATATCCAAAAAATAAAAAAATTGAAATTTTAAATTTTTTAAAATAATTTATTTTTAATTTGTGAACAAGTCCAGCAAAAATAAAGTCAACTGTCTGGATATAGCATCATCCAGTGAAATTAAAATTTAAAAAAAACTAAATTTTTTATTTTTGAAATTTTACATTATATTATTAAATGTTTTTTATTTAAATAATAAGAAATAAAGTCCAGCAAAATCTAGTAAACAACAGATCTATAAATTTATTATTTTTTAATTTTTAAACTAAAAAAATATTTTTATTTAATTGTAATAAAATAAAAAATTTCAAAAACATCCAAAAAAATAAAAATTTTAAATTTTTAAATTAATTTATTCTTAATTTGTGAACAAGTGCAGCAAAAAAAGTCAACTGTCTGGGTATAGCATTATCTGGTGAATAAAAAATATTTTTAAAAAACTAAAAATTTTAAAAAACTAAATTCTTTATTTTTGAATTTTTAAATTATATTATTAAATAATTTTTATTTAAATAATAAAAAAAGTCCAGTAATATCTCGTAAACAACACATCTGTAAATTTACTATGTTTTTTTTAATTTTAAACTAAAAAACAAATTTCTAGTTGTAAAAAAATAAAGAATTTCAAAAATATCCAAAAAATAAAAAAAATTAAAATTTTAAAATTTTAAAATTAATTTATTCTTAATTTGTGAACAAGTCCAGCAAAAAACGTCAGCTATCTAGGTGTAGCATTATCCAGTGAATAAAAAAATAAAAAATATTTTTAAAAAACTAAAAATTTTAAAAAACTAAATTCCTTATTTTTGAATTTTTAAATTATATTATTAAATGATTTTTATTTAAATAATAAAAAAAAGTCTAGTAATATCTCGTAAACAACAGATCTGTAAATTTACTATTTTTTTAAATTTTAAACTAAAAAAAATTTCTAGTTGTAAAAAAATAAAAAATTTGAAAAATATCCAAAAAAATAAATAAATTAAAATTTTAAATTTTTTAAATTAATTTATTATTAATTTGTGAACAAGTACAGCAAAAAAGTCAAATGTCTGGGTGTAGCATTATCCGATGAAAAAAAATTAAAAAAATTTTTAAAAAAATTAAAAATTTTAAGAAACTAAATTTTTTATTTTTGAATTTTTAAATTATATTATTAAATGTTTTAAATTTAAATAAGAAAAATAAAATAAAGTCCAGCAATATCTAGTAAACAACAGATCTGCAAATTTATTATTTCTTTTAAATTTTAAATTAAAATACTATTTTTTTCTAGTTGTAAAAAAATAAAAATTTCTAAAAATATCTAAAAAATAAAAAAATTTTAAATTAATTTATTCTTAATTTGTGAACAAGTACAGCAAAAAAAGTCATAAAAAATTAAAATTTTAAATTTTTTAAATTAATTTATTTTTAATTTGTGAACAAGTATAGCAAAAAAAGTCAAATGTCTGGGTGTAGCATTATCCGATGAAAAAAAACTAAAAATATTTTAAAAAAAATTAAAAATTTTAAGAAACTAAATTTTTTATTTTTGAATTTTTAAATTATATTATTAAATATTTTAAATTTAAATAAGAAAAATAAAATAAAGTCCAGCAATATCTAGTAAATAACAGATCTGCAAATTTATTATTTCTTTTAAATTTTAAATTAAAATACTATTTTTTTCTAGTTGTAAAAAAATAAAAATTTCCAAAAATATCTAAAAAATAAAAAAAATTTTAAATTAATTTATTCTTAATTTGTGAACAAGTACAGCAAAAAAAGTCAACTGTCTGGGTGTAGCATTACCCGGTGAATAAAAAAATAAAAAATATTTTAAAAAAATTAAAAATTTTAAAAAACTAAATTTTTTAATGTTGAATTTTTAAATTATATTATTAATTTTTTTATTTAAATAATAAGAAAAATAAAGTCCTGTGATATCTAGTAAACAATGGATCTATAAATTTCTTATTTTTTTAAAATTTTAAACTAAAAAATATTTTTTTCTAGTTGTAAAAAAATAAAAATTTCCAAAAAATAAAAATTTTAAATTTTTAAAATAATTTATTCTTAATTTGTGAACTAGTGCAGCAAAAAAAGGCAACTGTTTGGGTGTAGCATTATTCGGTGAAAAAAATTAAAAATATTTTTAAAAAAATTAAAAATTTTTAAAAAACTAAATTTTTATTTTTGAATTTTTAAATTATATTATTAAATGTTTTACATTTAAATAAGAAAAATAAAATAAAGTCCAGCAATATCTAGTAAATAATAGATTTGTAAATTTATTATTTTTTTAAATTTTAAACTAAAAAAATATTTTTTTCTAGTTGTAAAAAAATAAAAATTTTAAAAATATCCAAAAATTAAAAAAATTAAAATTTCTAAATTTTTAAATTAATTTATACTTAATTTGTGAACAAGTGCAGCAAAAAAAGTCAACTGTCTAGGTCTAGCATTATCTAATGAATAAAAAAATAAAAAAAATATTTTTAAAAAATTAAAAATTTTAAAAAACAAAAATTTTTATTTTTGAATTTTTACATTATATTATTAAATTTTTTTATTTAAATAATAAAAAATAAAGTCCAGCAATATCTAATAAACAACAGATCTGTAAATTTATCTTTCTTTTAATTTTTAAAAGAAAAAATATTTTTATTTAATTGTAATCAAATAAAAAATTTCAAAAATATCCAAAAAATAAAAAAATAAAATATTTTAGATTTTTAAATTAATTTATTCTTAATTTGTGATCAAGTGCAGCAAAAAAAGTCAACTGTCTGGGTGTAGCATTATCCAGTGAATAAAAATATTTTTAAGAAAACTAAAAATTTTAAAAAAATAAATTTTTTACTTTTGAATTTTTAAATTATATTATTAAATATTTTTTTTAAATAATAAAAAAATAAAGTCCAGCAATATCTAGTAAACAACAGATTTGTAAATTTATTATTTTTTAAATTTTAAATTAAAAAAATATTTTTTTCTAGTTGTAAAAAAATAAAAATTTCCAAAAAATAAAAATTTTAAATTTTTAAAATAATTTATTCTTAATTTGTGAACTAGTGCAGCAAAAAAAGGCAACTGTTTGGGTGTAGCATTATTCGGTGAAAAAAATTAAAAATATTTTTAAAAAAATTAAAAATTTTTAAAAAACTAAATTTTTATTTTTGAATTTTTAAATTATATTATTAAATGTTTTACATTTAAATAAGAAAAATAAAATAAAGTCCAGCAATATCTAGTAAATAATAGATTTGTAAATTTATTATTTTTTTAAATTTTAAACTAAAAAAATATTTTTTTCTAGTTGTAAAAAAATAAAAATTTTAAAAATATCCAAAAATTAAAAAAATTAAAATTTCTAAATTTTTAAATTAATTTATACTTAATTTGTGAACAAGTGCAGCAAAAAAAGTCAACTGTCTAGGTCTAGCATTATCTAATGAATAAAAAAATAAAAAAAATATTTTTAAAAAATTAAAAATTTTAAAAAACAAAAATTTTTATTTTTGAATTTTTACATTATATTATTAAATTTTTTTATTTAAATAATAAAAAATAAAGTCCAGCAATATCTAATAAACAACAGATCTGTAAATTTATCTTTCTTTTAATTTTTAAAAGAAAAAATATTTTTATTTAATTGTAATCAAATAAAAAATTTCAAAAATATCCAAAAAATAAAAAAATAAAATATTTTAGATTTTTAAATTAATTTATTCTTAATTTGTGATCAAGTGCAGCAAAAAAAGTCAACTGTCTGGGTGTAGCATTATCCAGTGAATAAAAATATTTTTAAGAAAACTAAAAATTTTAAAAAAATAAATTTTTTACTTTTGAATTTTTAAATTATATTATTAAATATTTTTTTTAAATAATAAAAAAATAAAGTCCAGCAATATCTAGTAAACAACAGATTTGTAAATTTATTATTTTTTAAATTTTAAATTAAAAAAATATTTTTTTCTAGTTGTAAAAAAATAAAAAATTCCAAAATTATCCAAAAAATAAAAAAATAAAATTTTAAATTAATTTATTCTTAATTTGTGAACAAATACAACAAAAAAGTCAACTATCTAGGTGTAGCATTATCCGGTGAATAAAAAATAAAAAAGTATGTTTAAAAGAATTAAAAATTTTAAAAAACTAAATTTTTTATTTATGAATTTTTAAATTATATTATTAAATGTTTTTTATTTAAATAATAAAAATAAAATAAAGTCTATTAATATCTAATAAACAACGGATCTGTATATTTATTTTTTTAATTTTTAAACTAAAAAAATATTTTTTTCTAATTATAAAAAAATAAAAATTCCAAAAAATAAAAAATTAAAATTTTAAATTTTTTGAATTAATTTATTCTTAATTTGTGAACTAGTGCAGCAAAAAAAGTCAACTGTTTGGGTGTAGCATTATCCAGTGAAAAAAATTAAAAATATTTTTAAAAAAATTAAAAAATTTTAAAAAACTAAATTTTTATTTTTGAATTTTTAAATTATATTATTAAATGATTTACATTTAAATAAGAAAAATAAAATAAAGTCCAGCAATATCTAGTAAACAACAGATCTGTAAATTTATTATTTTTTTAAATTTTAAACTAAAAAAATATTTTTTTCTAGTTGTAAAAAAAATTCCAAAAATATCCAAAAATTAAAAAAAATTCAAATTTCTAAATTTTTAAATTAATTTATACTTAATTTGTGAAAAAGTGCAGCAAAAAAAAGTCAACTGTCTAAGTCTAGCATTATCCAATGAATAAAAAAATAAAAAAATATTTTTAAAAAAATTAAAAATTTTAAAAAACAAAAATTTTTTATTTTTGAATTTTTACATTATATTATTTAATGTTTTTTATTTAAATAATAAAAAATAAAGTCCAGCAAAATCTAGTAAACAACAGATTTGTAAATTTATCTTTTTTTTAATTTTTAAACTAAAAAATATTTTTATTTAATTGTAATAAAATAAAAAATTTCAAAAATATCCAAAAAATAAAAAATAAAAATTTTAAATTTTTAAATTAATTTATTCTTAATTTGTGATCAAGTGCAGCAAAAAAAAGTCAACTGTCTGGGTGTAGCATTATCCAGTGAATAAAAATATTTTTAAGAAAACTAAAAATTTTAAAAAACTAAATTTTTTACTTTTGAATTTTTAAATTATATTATTAAATGTTTTTTATTAATAATAAAAAAATAAAGTCCAGCAATATCTAATAAACAATAGATCTGTAAATTTATTATTTTTTTAAATTTTAAATTAAAAAGATATTTTTTTCTAGTTGTAAAAAAATAAAAAATTCTAAAAATATCCAAAAAATAAAAAAATAAAATTTTAAATTAATTTATTCTTAATTTGTGAACAAGTACAGCAAAAAAAAGTCAACTGTCTAGGTGTAGCATTATCAGGTGAATAAAAAATAAAAAAGTATTTTTAAAAAAAATTAAAAATTTTAAAAAACTAAATTTTTTAATGTTGAATTTTTAAATTATATTATTAATTTTTTATTTAAATAATAAGAAAAATAAAGTCCAGCAATATCTAGTAAATAACAGATCTGTAAATTTATTATTTTTTTTAAATTTTAAACTAAAAAAATATTTTTTTCTAGTTGTAAAAAAATAAAAAATATCAAAAATATCCAAAAAATAAAAAAATTAAAATTTCAATTTTTTTAAATTAATTTATTCTTAATTTGTGAACAAGTGCAGCAAAAAAGTCAACTGTCTAGGTGTAGCATTATCTAGTGAATAAAAAAATAAAAAATACTTTTAAAAAATTAAAAATTTTAAAAAACTAAATTTTTTATTTATGAATTTTTAAATTATATTATTAAATATTTTTTATTTAAATAATAAAAATAAAATAAAGTCTATTAATATCTAATAAACAACGGATCTGTAAATTCATTTTTTTTAATTTTTAAACTAAAAAAATATTTTTTCTAATTATAAAAAAAATAAAAAATTCCAAAAAATAAAAAATTAAAATTTTAAATTTTTTGAATTAATTTATTCTTAATTTGTGAACAAGTGCAGCAAAAAAAGTCAACTGTCTGAGTGTAGCATTATCCGGTGAAAAAAATTAAAAATATTTTTAAAAAAATTAAAAATTTTAAGAAACTAAATTTTTTATTTTTGAATTTTAAAATTATATTATTAAATGTTTTAAATTTAAATGAGAAAAATAAAATAAAGTCCAGCAATATCTAGTAAACAACACCTCTGTAAATTTATTTTTTTAATTTTAAACTAAAAAATATTTTTTTCTAGTTGTAAAAAAATAAAAAATTCCAAAAAATAAAAATTTTAATTTTTTAAAAAAAATTTATTCTTAATTTGTGAACTAGTGCAGCAAAAAAAGTCAACTATCTGGGTGTAGCATTATCCGATGAAAAAAATTAAAAATATTTTTTAAAAAATTAAAAAATTTTAAAAAACTAAATTCTTATTTTTGAATTTTTAAATTATATTATTAAATGTTTTACATTTAAATAAGAAAAATAAAATAAAGTCCGTAATATCTAGTAAATAACAGATTTGTAAATTTATTATTTTTCTTAAATTTTAAACTACAAAAATATTTTTTTCTAGTTGTAAAAAAATAAATATTTCAAAAATATCCAAAAAATAAAAAAATTAAAATTTTTAAATTTTTAAATTAATTTATACTTAATTTGTGAACAAGTGTAGCGAAAAAAAGTCAATTGTCTAGGTCTAGCATTATTTGGAGAATAAAAAAATAAAAAAATATTTTAAAAAAATTAAAAATTTCAAAAAACTAAATTTTTTATTTTTTAATTTTTACATTATATTATTGATGATTGGATTTTTGATTGTTTAGAATTTTCCAAATGAAATCTCGTTGTAAAGTATAGTTTCTAAACCAAACAATAATCCTTTCATACAAAAAGTTGTTTGTCACTAGTACAGACCCCTAAAATTTATAAACCGAAGTATTGGAACCTCGGGTCGTTCTCCCTAGGAATTACAATAGAGTGTCTTGTTATTGGTTGTGAGTTATTTTGGGGTTTTGATATGAAGCATGAAAGATAAATGGCAAGAAAGTAAACTAAGGCCTAAAAAGGTCTTGGCAAGGGTTGGTGGTCAAGGATCTCTATCCTAATCACTAACCACAATATGAGAATTGGCAAGGATTAATCTCATTAAATCATCCTCTAACTAGTAGTAAAGGAAAGTCAAATGAGCTATATCAATCCTAGTTCATAAGTCCTAACTCTCCACTAATTCAATTAGTGAGAACTAGAGTAAATGGCTCCCAGTCATCAATTACTTGGACATTAGTAACTCAAGAGTTCCCTAGTTACCTTTCCAAGCCAAGAGTATAAAATTCTACTCTAAAATCCAACCAAGCATTTCATCAAACACTTGGAAGGAATAAAAGGAAAGCATAGTAAAATTGCAAGAAAAGTAAATCTACACTACTCAATTGCAAGGAATTAAACAACAACAAATCAAATGAACACAATTATTATGAATTACCTCTAATTGAATTGAAAGAGAATAGGAGGAACAAAAGTAGATCTACAACAAAGTATAAGAACAACATAAAGGAAATTACAACAAAAGAATAGAGGAAGATGAATGTAACAACAAAGAATTGAGAAGATAGAAGTAGAAGAAAGTAAAGATTAAAACCTAGATCTAAGAACTAATCCTAATCTTAATCCTAGAAAGAAGTGAGAGCTTCTCTCTCTAGAAACTAACTCTAACTACTAAACTAAACTAATGGTAACTAAATTCTAAAGCATGAAAGTATGTTCATTCCCCCTTCAATCCTTGGCTTAAATAACATCAGAAATGAGTTGGATTGGGCCCACAAGGCTTTAGAATTCGCTGGCCACGTATTGCTTTAAGTGGACCATATGGCAACAACGACGTGTGCGCGTACAGTGCGCGTACGCGTCACCATACGTGTAGAAACTATGACGAATCTTATATCGTTTCGAAGCCCCGGATGTTAGCTTTCTAACCCAACTAGAACCGCATCATTTGGACCTCTGTAGCTCAAGTTATGGTCAATTAAGTACGAAGAGGTCGGCTTGACAGCTTTTGCGATTCCTTCATTTCTTCATGAGTTCTCCAACTTTACATGCTTTTCCTTCATTCCCTTGGTCCAATCCTTGACTCCTAAATCTGAAATCACTTAGCAAACATATCAAGGCATCTAATGGAATCAAGGAGAATTAGATTTAGCTATTTTAAGTCCTAAAAAGCATGTTTTCACTCTTAAGCACAATTAAAGGAGAAGTTATAAAACCATGCTATTTCAATGGATAAATGTGAGTAAAAGGTCATAAAATTCCTTAAATCAAGCACAAGATAAACCCTACAAATGGGGTTTATCAACCTCCCCACACTTAAACCAAGCATGTCCTCATGCTAAAACCAAGAATGAAGTAAGGGTATGGCATTTATTCAATGGGAAATAACTAAATGCAATCTACCTATATGCAACTATCTAAATGAATGCAATTGCTTGGTCAAAATAAATCAATTCCCAAGAATCATATATGCACAAGGGCTAAAGGACTAGCAAGTCTAATCCACAATTGAATTGAGTTATTAAATATTTTTACAAACTTGCATGAAAAATGATACTTATAGATGGAAACATGTAATTGAGCATCAAACCCTCACCGGATGTGTTTGCACTCTATTCGCTCAAGTGTTTAGGGTTGACTCTCTCAATTCTCCTCTATTTCATGCTTTCTAAGATTTGTTTTTTCTTCTAACAATCAACAAATATTTCATGCATGCATACATATATCATGAGGTCTTTTCATAGGTTGTAATGGGGCTAGGGTTAAGGTTGGATGCATATTTGGTCAAGTGAGCTTAAAATTTGAATCTTTGATAAACTTAGACTTCCCACCTAACCTATGACATCCTATACAATTTCAAAGCTAGCCTAACTACCAATTTTTCACCTTTTCACATACTCATGCATTTTCTTTTTCATTTCACAACACTTATGCATTGATCTTATTGAGCTTCAGTTTGCTTTGGGGCATTTTGTCCCTTTCTTATTTTTTTCTTTTTCTTCTTTTTCTTTCTTTTTCTATATTTTTTTCTTTTCCATATTGTTTTTCTTTTCTTTTTCTTTTTCTCATTTTCCCTTTTTTTTCTTTTCTATATACAAGAACATCAATGCATAAGGTTTTACATTTGATCAATATATGAGTATGTACCCAATTCTCAATATTTTCAACAAAATACAAAATACACCCTTTTATTCACCCAATGTCCCAAGATTCCCACACTTGAATGATACTCACACACACTTGCCTAAGCTAGTCAAAGATCCAAATAAGGACTTTTATTGTTTTTCGCTTTAAGGCTTGTAATATGCTAAATTAAAGAACCAAATGGGTTAATCGTAGGCTCAAAATTGGCTAACAAAGGTTGATAAAAGGTAAGGCTATTTGGGTAAGTGAGCTAATGAAATGATGGCCTCAATCATATAAATGCATGAATACACAAAATACTGGACATAAAGAATCAAACAAATCAAAGATTACAATCATAGGAAGAGAATAATGCACACAAGCAGGAAAAATAAGTGGTTATAAGATGTAACCACACCATTAGGCTCAAATCTCACTTGCTTGTGTTCTTAGCTCAAAAACATGATCCACAAGATATATAATTCAAGCAAGTTCTATGAAAAGTTTTCACTCAAATCAATTGGTGCCCTATAGATAGAAATCTTGAAAATTTTCATTATTTTGACTAAGCTTATTGTGTATATGTATGCAAAAATAAGAAAATGCAAGTAAAAATCCTAAAATCCTAGAATGAAATGCAAAAGTGTTGGGATTAGAAATTTGTCACCCAAAATCGCTGACCGGTCGGACGACCTCCCCACACTTAAAAGTTTGCACCGTCCTCGGTGCACTCAAAGATGAGCAAGGGGGTACGGCGAATCTCCAGATTGCTGCGTATTCTTTCTTTCGCTTCCATGTTTGCTTGTGGTGCATTGTTCATGAAAAACAAAAGTATAACACCATAAGATGAGAAGATATAAAAGTAAGGAAGCATACATTGTTGGATTGAGGTAATCACTAGGATTGAGTGAGTGAATTAGTGTGATATTAATGACAAATAAGTGTGTGAATTCTAAATTAGGCGCCTTTTAGAACACACATTAGCATAAAAGCTATGTCACAAAAGAAGCATGCACTTCACTTATCCTAATGTGCTTGAGATGCTTTAAGTAAGCTTATAAGGTAAGACAAGCATTAGAGAAGATGAAAGCATTCAAGTCAAACATATGGATGGATATGAACATGAAATACAATGCATTAAGGTAAATGCTCAACATCCATCAAGAAATTGCCCACTCAAAGAGAGAGTTCAAATCACATGGTGGCTAGCTACAACATGCAATTCAAAAGAGTTACAAGCTCGAAGGCAATTCTCATCACTTGGTATTTTCAAAAGGTAAGCATGAAAAATTCAAAACCAAGTAGTAAAATATAACCTCAATCATAGAATCCAACAAAGATTATCTAAAAACATTCATGCTAAAATAGCATTTAGGCAATAAGGGGCAGCAATGCATAGTAAACAAAGTCAATAATCCAACACTTATGATGAAAAGAGAGAAAATAAAATGAAAACTAAACTAAAACTAACTAAAAAACTAACCGACTAACTAATTAACTAACTAAAATAAATGGTTATCCATGTTGTTTGGAAGTGTTGGATGAGGGGTAGGAGGAGGGAAGAAGAAAGGAGAATGAAAGAAATAGAAATAGGAGAAGAAACAAAATGTAGTGAAGGAAGGAAGGCCGCGCGTACGCACGCATGGCGCACGAGCACGGATGGTGGTGTAATGGACGCGACGCATACGCATACAGAGTGTGTCCGCGTCGATGGCTTATTCCAAGAGTTGCGCGTACGCGTCATGTGCGCGAGCGCGCAAATAGGTTTGTGCCAAAGGCACAACGTTGGCGCGGCGCAGGCACAACTCTCTGGAAAAATGCATGGAGGGTGGAACTTCTCAATCGACGCGTACACACGCATGGTGCGCTCGTGTGGATGGTCCAAAATGCTTGATGTACGCGTACGCACGCAGTGCGTGTACGCGTGGATGGTGCTCTGTTTTTCAAAAATTTTTTCTATGTTTTTGCACCAATCCAAGCATTCCAAACTTCCAAACAGCTACCAAAACACCATAAACCTTTATGTAACATACTAAACTACCAATTAGACTCAACAAACTCAACACAACATGAAAGTAAACTAATTCTATTAGTATGTACAAAAGAGAAAATGAAAGGATTTTACCATGGTGGGGTGTCTCCCACCTAGCACTTTTATTTATTGTCCTTAAGTTGGACTTATGGGGAGCTTCTCATCAAGGTGGCTTGTGCTTGTACTCATCTTGGAATTTTCACCAATGCTTGGACTTCCAATAAGTTCCATCAGTCAAGATTAATGTCTCCAAGCTTTGATGGAGTTCTTCACAAACCATGGGCTCCCAATGTTGATCCTCATGTGTTCCCGGATCCCATATTTTGTCTTCACACCCATCTCCAAGTTGATTATCATTAATCCATGTGGGTGGTGAGCAAGGTGAATTCTCAACAAAGTGACCAAACATCCTTCTAGACCTATGTACTCTAGTTATACACCAACCTTTGCTATCAAGCTTTGGACATATGACCATAATGAACCTAGAATGATGCTTCCAACCACTAACCATCTCCTTTTTACTCTTAAAGCCACTAATTTTTCTAAGTTGACCATCCGTCTCAAGCAAACCATATTCAAGGGGAATAACAAAGTTTAAGTATAAGGAATTTACCCACTTGAATGAAAGAATGGATGGTGGTGGCTTGGGGAGAGGTATCTCCAATGTGCTTGCAAGCTCTACTCCCTTGTTTTCTTCCTTGATTGCCTCCAACTTTTCACAAACTTCTTCACTTTCAATCCTTTGTTCATCATTTTCATCCCACTCTTCTCCATCACTCAAATCATAAATGGGAGGATGAGAGAAATCTACCTCCATATCACTTTCAAATTTATTAGGAGAAGGTTCTTCAAATTCAAAGGATTCTTCACCAAGAAGATTGGATGCATGATCTTCATCACCAAGGAAACTCAATTCTTGTTTCACTCCTTCCAAGTCTTCATATGGGATATGCCTTGGAGGTTGTGCACATTCCTCCTCAACATCAACTTCAATCTTCTTGGAGGAGTTTTCTATAACTCTAGGTTCCCATGGAGGTTCTGCGTCTCCTAGGTCTTCAACCACTTCTTCCCTTTCTTCAATAATCATAGGCTCCTCCAATTGTTCTAACACAAAGTAGCATTCCTCCTTTTCCACCGGAGTTTCCAATCTCTCTTTCATGCTATGTTCCTCTTTAGATTCTCCACATGTAGCCATGGGAGTTCCTTGAGTGTCCAAAAGTTGGGATGCTAAAATGCTTACTACCTTGGCCAAGGTAGCCATAAATTATAGTGTCTCCCTTTGCATTTCTCCTTGCCCTTGAAGTATAAGGCTAAGGATTTCATCCATTGAGGATTGGGGTGGATAAGAGGGTTCATTGTCTTGGAGAAAGGATTCATTATAGGAAGGTGGTTCTTCTTGGTAAGGTGGTGGTGTGTATTGAGGTGGTTCTTGGGAGTAGTAATCTTGGAATTGTGGTTCCATGTATGGCTCATATGGTTCAAAAGGAGGTTGATATGGTGGGTAAGGATCATGGTCATATGGAGGTGTTTGTTGAAAATAGGCTTGTGAGTGTGGTTGAGGGTCATGTTGAGGATATGACTGATGTGCGGAAAACAATCCGACACAAAACTCACCGGCAAGTGCACCGGGTCGCATCAAGTAATAATAACTCACATGAGTGAGGTCGATCCCACAGGGATTGAAGGATTGAGCAACTTTTGTTTAGTGGTTGAATTAGTCAAGCAAACAAGTGTTGATTGTGTGAATTTGTGTTGACATAATTTAAATTGCATAGAATGTAAAGGGGAGTGGGTGATTTGCAGGAAATTAAAGGGAACAAAAAGAAAAAGAGCTGAATCTTAAAGTGCAAGTAATGTAAATTTCAGAAACTTAAAGTGCAAGAAATGTAAATGGCTTGAATTATAAAGGGAATCGGGAAGTGGATTTGCAGAAATTAGACAAGGAAAAGTAAATTGCAATAAACAGAAGAGTAGAAGAGAAATTAAAATGAAAACTCCAGATCTCAGGACCCAAGAGACTAGATAACCAAGTCTAGATCTCAATGCCTTCCTAGATCAAAATTCAGAATTCAATAGCAAGAAATGTAAATATCAAGCAGTGTAATAAAGGGATTCAAATATCAATTTCTCAATTGTGCAGTAGCTCAAAACAGAGAGAGATCTCAAGGTGAGATTGAGACAGAATTTCCTCAATTCTCAACACCCAAGACTCAAATAAAGCTTTGCAGGAAAGTAAACAAGAAAACCCAGAGGAAGAGAATTCAATTCTCCTCCCAGAAACTCTCTAAAATGCCAAGTAAGCTCTCAAAAACTCCTCAGCAAAAATCACAATTCAAAAAGCTCCGAAAAACTTAAATTCTAATCTATTTATACACTCTCTTCTACTGATTTTCAAGCCTTGAATTGGGCCTTGGCCTTGATGGAATTGGGTTGATAGTAACCTCCGTTGATTGCTCTAGGTGTTGGGAAGAAATTCACTTGTGAACCGGGCCATGCAACTTTCACATTTGAGCCAACGTTTGAGGCAAACGTTGACTCAAACGTTGCCATGTGCGAACTTATGCAGCAGCCCATTCTTGCTGTCATCCACGTTTGGCTCAACGTTTGAGGTCAAACGTGAGCTCAAACGTGGAACCTCCCAAGCTCCTTTTTGGCCAACGTTTGGCCCAACGTTTGAGGCAAACGTTGGCGCAAATGTGGCTCAACAATCATCATTAATCAGGGGTCTCTTCCTTGCTAAGATATAGCCAACGTTTGACCTCACGTTTGAGGCAAACGTTGGTGCAAACGTTGCATGCTTCCAGGATGCCATTTTCCTTCATTTTGGCGCCAACGTTTGACCTCACGTTTGAGGCAAACGTTGGCGCAAACGTTGCCTTCCTCTGCTTCTTTTCTTAGCCAACGTTTGCCTCAACGTTTGAGGCAAACGTTGGTGCAAACATTGAGGCCTCCCAGGGTGTTGATTTCAGCCAACGTTTGACCTCACGTTTGAGGCAAACGTTGGCTCAAACGTTGGCTTCTCCCAGGGGCTTGCTTTCATCCAACGTTTGCCTCAACGTTTGAGGCAAACGTTGGCGCAAACGTTAGCTTCTTCCAGGGCATTCTTCATCTTCTTGCAACCTCCTTCCAAGCTTTGTTTCACCTATCATCAATCAATCAAAAACATCAAAACTATGCTTCAAATCATGAGATTGTTTCTCTTCCATAATATATGACAAATATAGCACAAAATCTCATGAAAATGCATCATTTTATACATGATTGATTGAGTCAAAGATAACATGAATTTCAACCCAATTGGCTTACTTATGGCTTAAGAAAGTGCATAAAACTAATTGAAAACAAAGAAAAAGACTAGTAAAACTAGGCTAAGATGACTTGTCATCACAACACCAAACTTAAAACTTGCTTGTCCCCAAGCAAGAAGAGAATTATTGAGAAGAAAGAGTGAAAGAAGAAGAGAATGCTCATGTTAGTAGAGAATTATTGGTAGCTCATGGGGTTTTATGCAGATATGTGACTACTCACTTCTTATTGACTTATAGGCCTAGAAATTTTCTTCCAAGCATCAAGCATCATACTGCTATGACCTCTCATTATTCTTTATAAGCTTTAATTCAGTGTCATGTGTAACAAGCTCTTTTCTTTATTTATGCTTGACACATTATTCACTTTAGACACTTGGCTCACATGCCTTCTTAGAACATTGATGCCCAGCACCTCTTTGGGTTACTAAATATCTTGTAGTTAGGTTGCTCTTGATGGTGGATTTTCAGTTGATAATCCCGGGTTAGTTAACCCAAGTTACCAAGTGTTAATGCACTCCAAAGAACTTAATAATCCAAGCAGATCCCAGTACAAAGACACCACAGGCATATGCTCTAAAGTTCAAGCTATTAGTGTCTAGCTTTATTTCTTATTTCTTCTGTTCTTGTTGCTGCCATTTTTGGCTTTTCTCATTCCATTTTTCTTTTCTTTTCAGCCAAGGACCTTTTTTATTTATTTGAGATTCATAGACAGTGAGATACTCTCTACTTAAAAAGAAAACATTCTATTCCTTTTATTCACTAAAGGTGAGTCACCACACAATCACACATACATACCTCCACTTACTATTATTTGACTCCTAGCTAACAATGAACCATTTTACTTCATGTTTCAAACATTTCTTTTATTGAATTGAAAAGGCTTAGGGAACAAAGCATGCATTAGTTAAGTGAAAGTAAACAAACAAGCACACACTTAGACTAGCTTACTTATTGACAATATTATTTAAGATGCATAACTACTGAACTAACAGTTACTGCCAAAATGAGCATATTCAAACTTCACATTTAGAAAACTTGCATGCTAATGGAGTTAAGTGACAACACAACCTTTTGGTAGCTTCTTCTTCTTACTCTCAACTGATGGTGTGAAGTCCTCCCAAGAAAGTGTCTGAATCCCTACGGAGTTAATGGAAGTTGCTTGTTTCTCAAGCCCTTAGGTAACTAGTTAGTGTGCAAGGCCTTCTTGTAGGCTTTTGAACTTACTTTGGTGTGTGAACACCAAACTTAGTCCCTTGCCATTGTCTCTGATGCATCGAGTTGATCATATATGAAATCCTAGTGTCTTAGCTAAAAGTAATAAATCTACAAAGTAGAGGCAGAAAATGATTAAATAATTCATCTGATTACTCGGAGCTAGCAATCCTTTATACAGAAGGTGAGAATGTGTTTTTAAATTAGATTTTTGGTAGAACACCAAACTTAAAATCCTTCATTCTCCTTTAAATTGTTTTGGTGTGCAATACCAAACTTAGCTCCTTGCACTGCAGGTGAATCCACTTAATCTTTTTATTGAACTAACATTGAAAGGAAAGAATTACCTCAGGTTGGGTTGCCTCCCAACAAGCGCTCTTTTAATGTCACTAGCTTGATATTCTTAATTTTTGCTTCAGGGACGTTGTAAGCTCTGAACCTCTTTTTCCTTGTCCCAATGTCCTCCTAAGTATAGCTTTGCTCTGTGACCATTTGCTGTAAATTGACTCTTTGTTGCTTCATCCAGCAATTCAATACTCCCATAAGGGAAAACCTTGGTTACCAAATATGGACCAGTCCACTTAGATTTAAGCTTGCCAGGAAATATCTTGAGCCTTGAGTTGTACAAAAGTACTTGCTGCCCAGGTTTGAATTCTTTCTTCATGACCTTCTTGTCATGCCACCTCTTGGCTTTTTCCTTGTATATCTTGGCACTTTCATATGCTTCTAATCTAAATTCATCCAGCTCATTTAGCTGCAACAACCTTTTCTCACCTGCTGCTTCAGAGTCAAGGTTTAGGAATTTAGTAGCCCAAAAAGCTTTGTGTTCAAGCTCCACAGGTAGGTGACATGATTTTCCATATAATAGCTGAAAGGGTAACTTCCCAATGGGAGTTTTGAAAGCTGTCCTGTATGCCCAGAGTGCATCCTCCAGCTTTCGAGCCCAATCTTTTCTTGAACTTCCTACTGTCTGTTCTAAAATCTTCTTCAGTTCCCGATTTGCTAACTCAGCCTGTCCATTGGTCTGGGGGTGATATGGCGTGGCTACTTTATGAATCACTCCATATTTATGGAGGAGCTTCTCCATCTGTTTGTTGCAAAAATGGCTACCACCGTCACTCACAAGACCCTTGGGAACTCCATATCTAGTGAAAATGTGCTTCTTAAGGAATTGAAGGATAATCTGTGCATCACAGGTGGTTGTGGCTATAGCTTCCACCCACTTTGAGACGTATTCTACTGCCACCAAAATATATCTGAAAGAATAGGAAGGGGGGAAAGGTCCCATGAAATCAATTCCCCATAAATCAAATAATTCCACTTCCAGAATGAAATTTTGAGGCATCTCATTCCTTCTCGTCAAGCCTCCTGTTCTCTGGCATTCGTTGCACTGGTGGACAAATTCTCTAGCATCTTTGAAGATAGTTGGCCAATAGAACCCACTCTGTAGTATCTTTGCAGCTGTTCTTTCTGGGCCAAAATGTCCACCATAGGCTGAGCCATGACAATGCCACAGTATATTTCTTGTTTCACTTTCAGGGACACATCGCCTAATTATTCCATCAGAGCATCTCCTGAACAGGAAAGGTTCATCCCACAAGAACTTCCTTGCTTCATTGATTAACTTCTTCACTTGTTGCTTAGATAATTCTTGAGATATCTTCTTTCCTACTTTGTAGTTTGCTATGTCAGCAAACCAAGGTGCTTGTTGAATCTATAGCAGATGTTCGTCTGGGAAGCTTTCATTCACTGGCTGTGAGGCTTCTTGGATTGTTTCTTGTGGTAATCTTGATAAGTGATCAGCAACTTTGTTTTCAGTGCCCTTCCTGTCCTTTATTTCAATATCAAATTCTTGTAAGAGTAATCTCCACCTGATAAGTCTTGGTTTAGCATCCTGTTTTGACATTAAATACTTAATGGCAGCATGATCAGTATAAACCACGATTTTGGATCCTATCAAGTATGATCTAAACTTATCAAATGCATACACTACAGCTAACAATTCCTTTTCTGTTGTGGTGTAATTTTTTTGGGCCTTGATGCATTCGCATATTTGCTATTTTAACTAGTTAGTTTAGTTAGTTTTGGCTTAGTTTCATTCACTTTCCTTGAAATAAATAGACAAATTTGTGAACTTTTCCTCCATGCATTCATAAACCAAGAATTAAGTGAAATTTGACATAATCTATGCAAATGATTCAAGAAGATTATATGCAAGTTGATGTGAATGATTCCCTTGAAATTTAATGCATAAGATGGCAAAACTTTGAGGAAAATTCTTTGGTTTATGTTAGGTGATGAAGCAAGAAGACAATGGAGCAAGGAAAGCTTGGAACAAGGAGGAATAGCAAGTTGGCAACCTAGAAACCAAGTTGGCAACGCCTATTTTGTGCAATCAGGAGCAAACAGCACGTTGGCAACTTGGAAACCAAGTTGCCAACGCCCATTTGGTGCTACCAGGGAAGAACAGCACGTTGGCAACTTGGAAACCAAGTTGGCAACGTGCTGGTGTGTGTTCAGCAGAGTTGGCAGCTTGACCTCCCCCTCTTCAAGGATGAATAACTTGAAACACAGAGATCCAATTGACATGCTTTCAGTTGTGTTAGAAAGCTGACATCATGAGCTTTCCAACGATATATAATAGTTCATAAGGGAGCATGAAATGGAAGTCCAAATTAGAGGCAACTTTAAGCCCCAAGAGCAAGGAAATGGAGCATTGCAAGTTGCCAACTTGAGGACCAAGTTGGCAACGCCAGGAAGCCACCAGGGGAGATGCATGCACGTTGCCAATGCCAAGACCAAGTTGGCAATGCCAGGAAGCCACCAGGGGAGATACATTGCACGTTGCCAACGCCAAGATCAAGTTGGCAACGCCAGGAAGCTACCAGGGGAGATGTTGGCACGTTGTCTCTGGCGTGTTTGCCAACAACGTGGGCAACAACGCCCAAGCCAAGAAGAAGAGAGAGCCTGGCATTGTTGCTGGCGTGTTTGCCAGCAACGTGGGCAACAACGCCCAGGCAGCTTGATGTTGCTCTCTTCAAGAGCCTGTATCTTGAGCTAGAAAACTCCAAATGAGGTGAAATCAGTGGCATTGGAAAGTAGACATCAAGAGCTTTCCAACCATATATCATAATGAGGTATTGGAGTTCATTTGAAGGTTCAAAAGCCAGCTTCATTTAGAGCCCCAGAAACCTTGGGCGTTATCATGGGCGTGTTTACCAAAAACGCCAAGCAGCCTGACCATATCTTCTTCAAAGGAGCATAACTTGAGCTATAGAGATCCAATTGAGGTGATTCCAGTTGCATTAGAAAGCTGACATTCAGAGCGTTCTAACCATGTATGATAGTCTATAGTGAAACACAAAATTAAAGCTCGAACAAGAGGCTACTTTGGGCACCAAAAACTGAATTCAGAAAAGGCCAAGTGTTTGGCAACAACTTGGGCTGCCAACGCCCAAGCACCAAGCCTGGTGCCCAGGAAATTCCTTGCACGTTGCCAACGTGCATAGAGCTAGCGTTTTTGGCAACAACGCCCAGATGGGCCAGAATTGATGAGGGATTGCTCTTGTCCTCTTCACCACTTTCAAAGGGGAAATCTTCCTTAATTGGACTAGGAACTTAACCATGGAAAAGCCCACATTGCCAATCCGATTGAGGACCTCCAAATGAGTCTTGGGAGTAGTATAAATAGAGTTAAATTTTGTACTTAGAGGACTCTTCTTTCACCTTTTAGGGACTTTTACTTTTACTTTGAGATTGTGATTATTCTTCACTTTCCGGAGGATACCCGAAAGCTACTTTGTCTCTCTTGCACTTTCAAATTTCAGTTTTAAGAACTTCTTCTTCTTCATTCTTCATTCCCTCTCCATTTAATTTTAATGTTTGTTTTTGCAATTGTTGTTGAATTTAGAGCTATGATTCACTAAACCCCATCTTCATTAGGGGGAGGAGCTCTGTTTATTTGAATGGGTTGACAACAATTCTTCTCTTTCTCAATTTAAGTGGTTCATCCAAGAGGAAACTCTTGTTCTTCACAGATTCAATTACATTCGAGAGAAGGATTGAATCTATATGAATTGTATGGTGAACTTGAGAAAGAATCCATAGAATTCAGTTTAGAGTTATCCTTTCATGATTTCTTTGATCAATACACTTTGGGTTGGTATGTGAGATGTAACCTCCCTTGGTTGAGATCCTGGAAGTTGTGTGACTTTGGATTAGAAATTGAGCTTCACCTCTTCTCATGACCAATTAGATCACGAGAGTGGCAATTGATTGTGTTGAGAGAAATTGGATTGCCAAGAGATTGGGATCCAATTATTCACAATCTGCCATGGATCTATACCCATGATTGAGAAGGAGTTGAACCAAGTCAATCCATGATAATTTACATCTCTGATCCCTAATGATTTCTCCATCATTAATTCTCATCTCTTTTGTTCTTTAGTTATTTTGAATACCCACTACCCAATTCCCTTTTACTTTCTTGCAATTTATCATTCTGTCACTTATATCCTGCTTCCTACTTCCTGAAATCTATTCCTCTGCTCTCTAAATTCTGCAACATTTACCTTCTTGCAATTTACTTTCCATGTCATTTAAGTTTCTTGCACTTTAATTTTCAGCTATTTACTTTCATTTTCTTCCTTTATTCTAGTTCTTTAAATTCCTTGTCATTTAATTTTCTGTGAGTACATTCAAAAATCAATTCTCATGAATTCAAAACCATGTTTGCTTGACT
Organism: Arachis hypogaea; assembly: GCF_003086295.3. Classification (NCBI taxonomy): domain Eukaryota; kingdom Viridiplantae; phylum Streptophyta; class Magnoliopsida; order Fabales; family Fabaceae; genus Arachis; species Arachis hypogaea. The sequence continues at coordinate 73,833,286 of NC_092037.1, forward strand.
AAATATACCATTTAACTAAAATTGCTTAATCTACCAATCTCCGTGGGATCGACCTCACTCTTAGTGAGTTTTATTACTTGATGCGACCTGGTATACTTGCCGGTTGTACGTGAAATCTCATTTTTACGTATCAAGTTTTTGGCGCCGTTGCCGGGGATTGGAAAAGATTGACAATGATTAAGTAAATGGTAGTTTAGATTAAGCATTTTTTTATTTTTGCTGAGCCCACTAACTGTTTGACACTTTGTTTCATTAACTTCAATTCCACTCTAGTATAGAGTGTCTCACTTGTGATTTTGGTTTTGTTTGTGTATGTCAGGAGCTAGTAGACTTAATCCTGAAGACGAGAGGATCCTCCGAAGGATAAGGAGAGAAGAAAGAGGAAAGGGGATAGTCGGTGAAGAGGAATCAGAGGGAGAGGACCAAGTCATGGAGGACAATCTGCACAATCCTCCTGGAGGGGTCAGCAACAATGATGGACTACCTAGAAGGGTGTTATCTTCTTACACCATCCCTGATCCAAAATATTGTGGGAGCAGTATTGCCACTCCAACTGTTCAAGCCAATAACTTTGAGTTAAAACCCCAACTCATTACTTTGGTACAAAACAACTGCTCCTATGGAGGGGGACCTCTTGAAGACCCAAATCAACATCTGTCTGTTTTTCTAAGGATATGCAATACAGTGAAGACCAATGGAGTACACCCAGACGTCTACAAACTGCTGCTATTTCCATTCTCTTTGAGGGACAAAGCCACTCAATGGCTAGAGTCATTCCCCAAGGAAAGCCTCAATGATTGGAATGAAGTGATGAGCAGATTTCTAGCAAAGTTCTACCCACCTCAAAGAATCATCAAGTTGAAGACAGAGGTTCAAACTTTCAGACAAATGGAAGGGGAGTCATTGTATGAAGCCTGGGAAAGGTATAAGGCATTGATGAGAAGGTGTCCACCTGATATGTTTAGTGATTGGGTCAAACTCCAAAACTTCTATGAAGGCTTAAATCTAGAAGCAAGGAAAGGACTAGATTACTCATCAGGAGGATCACTCAACATGATGAAGACTGCAGAAGAGGCTCAAGACCTCATTGAGATTGTGGCAAACAATCAGTACTATTACTCATCAGAGAGGCAACACAACCCAGCCCCAAAGAAAGGCGTGATGGAGCTTGATGGTGTTGACGCTATCTTGGCACAAAATAAGTTAATGCACCAACAGATCCAGCAACAAATGGAAATGATAACAAAGAGAATGGATGGCCTCCAACTAGCATCAGTGAACACAACAAATCAATCATCACTAGAATGGGGCCAAGGTGAAGGGACCATTGTTGAACAGCCACAAGAACAAGTTCAGTACATGCAGAATACTTCAAATTCTCAGGATGAATTTCATGGTGATACATACAACCCATCTTGGAAAAATCATCCTAACCTAAAGTGGGGTGAAAACCATTGGCAAAAGAACAATAACCACAACCACACCCGTAACACAAACAACCAAAATCACCATGCCACCAACACTAACCAATATAGAAAAACACAAAATACATATCAACCACCTCATAATAATTCACAAACTCACCAAAACAACTTTCCTGCACCAACATCCAACTCACAAAATTACCACACTAATCCTCCCAATAACTTCCAGCAACAACATTCAGCCCCCATCATACCCCCTCTTGACCATCATGAGACCAGAATCTCCAGTCTTGAAGCCACCTTGCAAGCACTCAATCAAACCACACAAGAACTTGCTCAAACCACTCAAACCTTAATCAAGGGACAAAAGGAACATGATGCCACCATAAAGAATATTGAGCGACAAGTGGGACAATTAACCAAACAAGCTGAACGGCCAACCAATGTTCTTCCAAGTGATACGATACCCAACCCAAGAGACACAGAAAAAGCCATAAAATGGGAGGAATGTAAAGCAATCACCCTGAGAAGTGGGAAGAAAGTGGAGACAGAAGCCATTACTCAGGAAGAGCACATCAAAGAAGGCTTAAAAGAAGAGGTGAAGGAACAAAAGCAGGAGCAAGAAACTGATACACAAAGTGATAAATTAGCTAAGAAGGAGGCAGTGAAAGCATACCAACCAATGCTCCCATACCATCAAAGGTTTAAAGGAGAAAACAAAGAGAAGCAATATTCCAAATTCTTGGAAATATTCAAGACACTACACATCAACATCCCCTTCATTGAAGCACTTGAACAGATGCCCCTATATGCTAAGTTCATAAAGGAATTGTTGACAAAGAAAAGATCCTTGAAAGAGGGACAAACGGTTGTGATGACCAGGGAGTGTAGTGCCATCATCCAGAAAAAGTTGCCAAAGAAGATGAAAGACCCAGGGAGCTTTCACATCCCCTGCACAATAGGCAACATGATGATTGAGAGAGCATTTTGTGACCTTGGTGCAAGCATAAATCTGATGCCTCTATCTTTGATGAGGAAGCTTCAGATTCATGAATTGAAACCTACAAAGATAGCCCTTCAAATGGCGGATAAATCTATTCAGCAAGCACTCGGGGTTGTAGAGAATGTATTAGTAAAGGTGGATAAATTTTTCCTCCCAGTTGACTTTGTCATCCTAGACATAGAGGAAGATGACAACACCCCCATTATTCTAGGGAGGCCCTTTTTAGCTACTGCCAGGGCATTGATAGATGTCGAAAAAGGAGAATTAATGCTAAGGGTGCATGATGAGCATATAGTGTTCCATGTCTTCAAGAATTTGCAAGACTCCACCCAAGAGGAAGAGTGTATGAAGATTGATTCCATAGATCCAAACTTGAAAGAGGCACCTGATGAGGCAGTTCCAAGCTCATGCTGGAAAGAAAATGAAGAGGTGGAGGTGCTGAAACAAGCTCAAAGAATAGAGGAGAAGCTGCAATCAAAGTCAGCATTTAAGATTCATAGCAAGGACCGTCCAAAAATTGAGACCCGAAAACCTGAATTATCTCCTGGAAAAGAAGAAAGTCCCAAGAAGAAAATGCCAAGAGGATGGAGAAACAAGAAAATCTCCACTGAAGACTTCTCACCAGGGGATAAAGTGATGCTAACTTACCAACCAATAGAGACATCTCCACACTTTTCTGGATACTACACAGTGAACAAAATCCTCTCACTTGAACATGTGGAAATCATCAAGAATGATACTGGAAGGAAGCTCACGGTGAGAGGGGAAGGATTAAGGCACTATGATCATCATCCACCCTAAAGAGGGACAACCGTCAAGCTAATGACGATAAAAAAGCGCTTGTTGGGAGGCAACCCAACCAAAGGTAGTTTTCTTCTCTTAGTTAATTCAATAAAAAAGTTTAAGTATATTTATCTGCATTGCAAGGAGCTAAGTTTGGTGTTACACACCAACAGAATTCAAAGGTGAATGTGAGGTGCTAAGTTTGGTGTTCCACCAAAAAGTTTCATTAAAGACACATTTTAACCCTTTGCATGATTAGTCAATAGCTCCAAACAATCAGAAAAACTACTTAACAATTGCTACTTTTAATTTAGATTTTATTTCCTTCATAGAAGCACTTGATGTTTCTTGCATGTATTCATTCCACTGCATATAAAAGTAAGCAAGGAACTAAGTTTGGTGTCCCCACACCAACTTATGTCTAGAATATCACAAGCATAATGCATGCTAACCATCTCTCAAGTGCTTGGGGACAAGCAACTTTCAAAGTTCATTGTAGGCGATCACTTCAATCTTGAAAAGGATCAAGCATCATCAACCAAAGAGACAAAGAGGGATATAAAGACCAACAATGATGATGATAAGGAGTAAAGCTAATAAACTCCAAAAGGTTGTATTGTTGAGTGATTGTCTTGTATTCAAACTACTATGATTGAAAGTGATATGTACCCCTGTTTGTCTGCTTAGTATAACTTCTTTGTAGTTCAATAACTAAGATGTCTGATATATCATAACACCATACTCTTGAAATTGCTTGCACTCAATACCTATGAAAATGCAAACAGAGAACATTTCTTTGAAAAGAATGATTGAGGAGTCAAAAATCTATTTTGAGGCAAGCAAAAGATTAAGAGAAGTGGTGGTTCTAGTTGTATGATTGTGTATTGAGGTTGCATGTTTGTGAAAACTTGCATGGGAGCTCATAGGCAGGAAATAGAGTTCAAAGAAGTATTATGGAGATTCTCAAACACTTATTGATCCAAGAAGCAGCAACAAAAGAAAGCAAAAGAAAAAAATAAAAGAACATGGCAAAAGGCTCTAAGCATCAATTACTAGGAAGAAAAAGAAGGAAATGAGAACTCAAAGAGTTACTATCCTAGTTAAATGCTTGTGGTAGAATTGTGTCAAAGAGAGAGGCTTGAGCAAGTAAATCCTAAGGGGTGTTTCAACACCTAATACCTTAAAACCAACTGGTTTGGGAGTATTGATTGAAAGCTTATCTAAAGAGCCGCTTTGAGACATGACACTTAGAGTCAAGGCCAAGGCACATAAACTATGAGCAGCTGTTTCAAGGTGATTACCTATAGAGAGATTTCCATGATATCATTTGAATTAAAGTCCTAAGATCTAAGACTTCCAAAATGTAAGGACTAATAAGCACTGGGACCCTTGCATGAACACATAATTCAGAGTTCATCCCACTATCACTTAATCACTTCACTCACCAATGTATTACAAGCTATTCCTCAACTCATTCCAATTAAAAGAAATCTCTATTGCATGGTTCTTTTCTTGCTTGAGGACAAGCAAGGTTTAAGTTTGGTGTTGTGATGCATTCGCATATTTGCTATTTTAACTAGTTAGTTTAGTTAGTTTTGGCTTAGTTTCATTCACTTTCCTTGAAATAAATAGACAAATTTGTGAACTTTTCCTCCATGCATTCATAAACCAAGAATTAAGTGAAATTTGACATAATCTATGCAAATGATTCAAGAAGATTATATGCAAGTTGATGTGAATGATTCCCTTGAAATTTAATGCATAAGATGGCAAAACTTTGAGGAAAATTCTTTGGTTTATGTTAGGTGATGAAGCAAGAAGACAATGGAGCAAGGAAAGCTTGGAACAAGGAGGAATAGCAAGTTGGCAACCTGGAAACGAAGTTGGCAACGCCTATTTTGTGCAATCAGGAGCAAACAGCACGTTGGCAACTTGGAAACCAAGTTGCCAACGCCCATTTGGTGCTACCAGGGAAGAACAGCACGTTGGCAACTTGGAAACCAAGTTGGCAACGTGCTGGTGTGTGTTCAGCAGAGTTGGCAGCTTGACCTCCCCTTCTTCAAGGATGAATAACTTGAAACACAGAGATCCAATTGACATGCTTTCAGTTGTGTTAGAAAGCTGACATCATGAGCTTTCCAACGATATATAATAGTCCATAAGGGAGCATGAAATGGAAGTCCAAATTAGAGGCAACTTTAAGCCCCAAGAGCAAGGAAATGGAGCATTGCAAGTTGCCAACTTGAGGACCAAGTTGGCAACGCCAGGAAGCCACCAGGGGAGATGCATGCACGTTGCCAACGCCAAGACCAAGTTGGCAATGCCAGGAAGCCACCAGGGGAGATACATTGCACGTTGCCAACGCCAAGATCAAGTTGGCAACGCCAGGAAGCTACCAGGGGAGATGTTGGCACGTTGTCTCTGGCGTGTTTGCCAACAACGTGGGCAACAACGCCCAAGCCAAGAAGAAGAGAGAGCCTGGCGTTGTTGCTGGCGTGTTTGCCAGCAACGTGGGCAACAACGCCCAGGCAGCTTGATGTTGCTCTCTTCAAGAGCCTGTATCTTGAGCTAGAAAACTCCAAATGAGATGAACTCAGTGGCATTGGAAAGTAGACATCAAGAGCTTTCCAACCATATATCATAATGAGGTATTGGAGTTCATTTGAAGGTTCAAAGGCCAGCTTCATTTAGAGCCCCAGAAACCTTGGGCGTTATCATGGGCGTGTTTACCAAAAACGCCAGGCAGCCTGACCATACCTTCTTCAAAGGAGCATAACTTGAGCTATAGAGATCCAATTGAGGTGATTCCAGTTGCATTAGAAAGCTGACATTCAGAGCTTTCTAACCATGTATGATAGTCTATAGTGAAACACAAAATTAAAGCTCGAACAAGAGGCTACTTTGGGCACCAAAAACTGAATTCAGAAAAGGCCAAGTGTTTGGCAACAACTTGGGCTGCCAACGCCCAAGCACCAAGCCTGGTGCCCAGGAAATTCCTTGCACGTTGCCAACGTGCATAGAGCTAGCGTTTTTGGCAACAACGCCCAGATGGGCCAGAATTGATGAGGGATTGCTCTTGTCCTCTTCACCACTTTCAAAGGGGAAATCTTCCTTAATTGGACTAGGAACTTAACCATGGAAAAGCCCACATTGCCAATCCGATTGAGGACCTCCAAATGAGTCTTGGGAGTAGTATAAATAGAGTTAAATTTTGTACTTAGAGGACTCTTCTTTCACCTTTTAGGGACTTTTACTTTTACTTTGAGATTGTGATTATTCTTCACTTTCCGGAGGATACCCGAAAGCTACTTTGTCTCTCTTGCACTTTCAAATTTCAGTTTTAAGAACTTCTTCTTCTTCATTCTTCATTCCCTCTCCATTTAATTTTAATGTTTGTTTTTGCAATTGTTGTTGAATTTAGAGCTATGATTCACTAAACCCCATCTTCATTAGGGGGAGGAGCTCTGTTTATTTGAATGGGTTGACAACAATTCTTCTCTTTCTCAATTTAAGTGGTTCATCCAAGAGGAAACTCTTGTTCTTCACAGATTCAATTACATTCGAGAGAAGAATTGAATCTATATGAATTGTATGGTGAACTTGAGAAAGAATCCATAGAATTCAGTTTAGAGTTATCCTTTCATGATTTCTTTGATCAATACACTTTGGGTTGGTATGTGAGATGTAACCTCCCTTGGTTGAGATCCTGGAAGTTGTGTGGCTTTGGATTAGAAATTGAGCTTCACCTCTTCTCATGACCAATTAGATCACGAGAGTGGCAATTGATTGTGTTGAGAGAAATTGGATTGCCAAGAGATTGGGATCCAATTATTCACAATCTGCCATGGATCTATACCCATGATTGAGAAGGAGTTGAACCAAGTCAATCCATGATAATTTACATCTCTGATCCCTAATGATTTCTCCATCATTAATTCTCATCACTTTTGTTCTTTAGTTATTTTGAATACCCACTACCCAATTCCCTTTTACTTTCTTGCAATTTATCATTCTGTCACTTATATCCTGCTTCCTACTTCCTGAAATCTATTCCTCTGCTCTCTAAATTCTGCAACATTTACCTTCTTGCAATTTACTTTCCATGTCATTTAAGTTTCTTGCACTTTAATTTTCAATACTTTACTTGCATAATATATGACATGATGCAAGTTTCCCTTCTTTTGTCCAAGCACAGCACCGATTGCAATGTTACTTGCATCACACATGAGTTCAAAAGGTAGTTCCCAATCTGGGGGTGTGATGATTGGTGCTGTTGTGAGTCTGTTTTTTAAAGTTTCAAAGGAATGCTGGAAATTTTCATCAAAAACAAAAGGAGTATCAATCTTAAGCAGATTACTCAAAGGTTTAGCTATTTTAGAAAAATCCTTGATAAACCTTCTATAGAATCCTGCATGCCCCAAGAAACTTCCAACAGATTTCACATTAGTTGGTGGAGGGAGCTTTTCTATGATTTCCACTTTTGCCTTATCAACTTCTATCCCTTTTCTTGAAACTTTGTGACCAAGAACAATCTCCTCTGGTACCATGAAATGACACTTTTCCCAGATCAAAACCAAATTAGTTTCTTGGCACCGTTTCAAGACAAGAGTTAGATGTTGCAAGCAATCATTGAAATTATCACCAAAAACAGAAAAGTCGTCCATGAAGACTTCTAAGAACTTTTCGACCATATCCGAAAAAATTGCAAGCATACACCTTTGAAAAGTGGCTGGGGCATTGCACAACCCGAATGGCATTCTTCTATAGGCAAAAACTCCAAATGGGCATGTAAAAGAGGTATTTTCCTGGTCTTTTGGATCCACCACTATCTGATTATACCCGGAGTAGTCGTCAAGGAAGCAATAGTAAGCATGGCCAGCTAATCTTTCAAGCATCTGATCAATGAAGGGAAGAGGGAAATGGTCTTTACGGGTGGCCTCATTCAGCCTCCTGTAGTCAATGCACATCCTCCATCCTATTACAGTCCTTGTGGGAATAAGTTCATTCTTCTCATTAACGATGACTGTCATCCCGCCCTTCTTTGGTACTACTTGGACTGGGCTTATCCATGAGCTGTCAGAGATGGGATAGATTATCCCTGCATTCCACAACTTCACCACTTCCTTTTGGATGACTTCCTTCATAGTGGGGTTTAACCTTCTCTGGGGTTGAACCACTGGTTTGAAGTTGTCCTCCAAGAGGATTTTATGCATACACACTGCTGGGCTAATGCCTTTCAGATCATCAATGGTCCATCCTAGTGCATCCTTGTGGGCCTTGAGTACATCAATGAGTTCTTCTTCTTCCCTTTTTGTTAGGGATGAATTGATGATCACAGGAAAACTCTCTGATATGCCAAGGAACGCATATTTGAGATGGGTGGGTAATGGCTTCAGTTCTTGTTTTTGCACTTCTTTCTTGTCTGGTTTTGCCTTTTGCTCAGCAGAAATCTCAGCTGCCTGTTCCTTTGGTGTCTCTTGATCACTTTCCTCTTCATGCTGGGTTGCTTCCAACATTTCTTCCACCAAGTTTTCTATCATGTCCACCCTTAAGTAGTCTTCTTGTTCAGGGGGGTGCCGCATAGACTTGAAAACATTTATGACCATTTGCTCATTGTGTACTCTGAAGATCATTTCTCCTTTTTCCACATCAATTATAGCTCTTGCGGTTGCTAAAAATGGCCTTCCCAAGATGATTGAGTTGTTTCCTTCCTCTTCGGTGTCCAAAATTACAAAGTCTGCAGGGAAAATAAACTCCCCAACCTTTACTAGCAAATTTTCCACAATTTCGTTGGGTGTCTTGATTGATCTGTCGGCCATGACTAGTGACATCCTGGTGGGTTTGAGTTCTTCTATAGCAAGCTTCCTCATCATAGACAAGGGCATCAGGTTGATACTGGCTCCAAGATCACAAAGGGCCTTGTCTAGTGTCATTTTGCCTATGGTGCAGGCAACTACAAAACTCCCTGGATCTTTGAGCTTTGGTGGGATTCCTTTTTGAAGTACCGCGCTACATTCTTCAGGGAGAAGTATAGTCTCCTTCTCCAGCCAGCTTCTTTTCTTGTTGATGAGTTCCTTCAAGAACTTGGCATATAAGGGCATCTGTTCCAATGCCTCAGCCAGGGGAATGTTGATTTCCAACTTCTTGAAAGTTTCCAGGAATTTGCGGAAGTGTTGATCTTTGGTTTCTTTGTTGAACCTCTGTGGATATGGCAGTGGAGGGGTGAGGTTCTTCTCCTTTTTCTGTTGTCCTTGAATTGCTTCTTCTTATTTCTTATGTGTATTGATTGGCTGGTCTGTGATGCAGGTGCATATTTGTTATGTTAGCTAGTTAGTTTAGTAGATTTTAGCTTAATTTCACTCATTTTCTCTAAATAAACAAGTCCTTTTATGAGTTTTGTCTTCATGCATGAGAATACCAAGGAACATGTTGATTCTAGCCAAATTCATGCAAATGATTTAAGGAAGACATACATGAATGAGTATGAATGAATCTCATGAAATTTATTGCATGAATTGGTAAGACTTTGAAGCTATTTCCCTTGTTGATGATAGGTGATGAAACAAGAAAGCATGGAAGCAAGAATGATGCAAGCTGGGCAAGGAGAAGAGAAATGTTGGCGTTGCCAACTTGGAAGAAGGGTGCGTGTTTGAAGGTAACGCCAGGCAGCCCTGGAGAGCAAATGTTGGCGTTGCCAACTTGGAGGAAAGGGTGCGTTGTTGAAGGCAACGCCAAGGCAGCCCTGGAGAGCACACTTGGGCGTTGCCAACTTGGAGAAAGGAGTGAGTTTTTATGGGCAACGCACACAAGCAAGGAACTTGGGCCATGAAGGAGCTTCGAGGGCGTTGCCAACGTGGAGAGTATGGGCGTTGTTCAAGGCAACGCTAAGCTAGAAGAATTTGCCCAGCCAAGAAGCTCGAGCACGTTGCCAACGTGCTACTTCATTGGCGTGTCTCAAGGCAACGCACATGAGTGAGCTTGGCCCAAGAGGAGAAGAAGCTGGCGTTGCCAACGCCAAGAACCATAGGCGTTATTCAAGGCAACGCCAAGCAACAAGAATGAAGCCTTGAAGAGGAGCTCGAGGGCGTTGCCAACGCCAAGAACCATTGGCGTGCTCCTTGGCAACGCCAGAAATGGTTGCTTGGCTAGGCACCAAGTCTTGGGTGCCAACCAAGTTGCCAACGCCAGGGAGCCTTGCCAATCAAGTTGCCAACGCCAGGAAGCCTTGCCAACCACGTTGCCAACGCCAGGAAGCCTTGCCAATCAAGTTGCCAACGCCAGGAAGCCTTGCCAATCAAGTTGCCAACGCCAAGTTATGTAGGCGTGTTCAATGGCAACGTGGGAAGCAATGTTTAGAGCCTTGAAGAAGCATCGAGCACGTTGCCAACTCAAGAAAACATTGGCGTGTTTGGCAACAACGCCAAGAAGCTTTGGATGGTGAAGAATGGAGGTAGCACGTTGCCAACTTGGAATATAGGGGCGTTATCCACAACAACTCCAACAAGGCAGCCTGACCTTACCTTCTTCAATGGAAGATATCTTGAGCTACAGAGATCCAAATTGAATGCTTTCAGTTGCGTTGGAAAGCTAACATTCAGAGCTTTCCAACCATATATAATAGTCTATGGTGGAGCACAAAATTGAAGCCAAACCAGAGTCATCTTTAGGCCCTAAAAACAAGAACATGAAGTTGAAATTCAAGAAGGCTAGAGAGATGAGCCCTGGAGGGGGGCACGGGCACGTTGCCAACGTGCTAGCAAGGGTGCGTTTTTGGCAATAACGCCAGCCTCATTTCCCTGCTTTGGGAGGCTAGGCACGGGCACGTTGCCAACTTGGCAAAATGGGTGCGTTTTTGGCAACAACTTGGCAGCTTGACCTTACCTTCTTTGAGGAAGCATAACTTGAGCTAGGAAAGTCCAAATGAGGTGATTCCAGTGGCATTGGAAAGAAGACATCAAGAGCTTTCCAATGATGTATAATAGTCCATATTGAAGCAGAGGATTGACACTCAAATTCTGGGCTACATTTAGCATGAAAGTAGAGCCAAGAAGAGGAAAAGCAAGTTGTTGGCAATAACTTGGGCCAGCAACGCCCAAGTCTCGAACCTCACTTCCAGGAAAACATCATGCACGTTGCCAACGTGCATTAAGCCTAGAGTTGTTGCCAATAACGCCCCTCAATGGGCCAGAATTGTTGCCAACTTGCTCTGCTTCCTCTATTCCCCACAAAGGCTAGCAACTTCTTCAATTGAACCAGAAATTTAACAAAGAATGAAGCCCACATTGCTAGCCCAATCAAAGATCTTTAAAGGAGTTTTGGGACTAATATAAATAGAGAGGGAGTTTGTACTTGAGGAGGACTTTTTGGACACTTAGACTTTTTAGACTCTTAGCACTTTTATTTTGGAGAACTCTTTAGCACTTCCGGGAGGATACCCGGAGAGCTATTTTGGGTTCTTCTTGGAACTTCTCTTCTTCACTTTTATGCTTTAAGCATTTCCTTATTCTTCTTCTTCTTTTCTTTACATTTAGTTTAATTTTGGTTTATGGCAATTGTTGTTGAAATTGGAGCTATGACTCACTAAACCCCACTTTCATTAGGGGAAGAGCTCTGCTTGTTGGAATGCATTGGTGAACTCATCTTTTCCTCCTCAATTCTAGTGGTTGATCTAAAGAGGGAACTCTTGTTCTTCAAAGATTCAACCACCATCGAGAGAGGGGTTAATCTATATGAATTATGTGGTGAATTTGAGGAATGAGCCACATAATTCAGTTTAGAGTTCATCCTTTCATGATTTCTTTAATCAATACACCTTGGTTAGTATGTGAGATGTAACTCTCCTTGGTTGAGATTATGGGAGTTGTGTGGCTGGATTAGATTTGAGCTTCATCTCTTCTCATGAACAATTAGATCACGAGAGTGGCAATTGGTTATGTTGAGAGAAATTGAATCACCAAGAGATTGGGATTCAATTACCCACTTGCCATGGATCTATACCCATGATTGAGAAGGATTTGACTAACATCAATTTATGAAAACTTGCATCTCTGATCCCTAATGATTCTCTCTATCATTAATTTTCATTTCTTTTGCTCTTAGTGTTTGAATACCCATTGCCCAATTCCCTTCTACACTCTTGCAATTTATTATTCTTGTCATTTACATTCTGTTTCTTTATTCCTTGCTATTTACTCTTATGTTCTTTAAATTTCTGCAACCTTCAATTCCTTGCAATTTACCTTTGATGTCATTTAAGTTTCTTGCAATTTAAGTTTCCGTTATTTACTTTCACTTTATTTCTCTCTTTTAGTTCTTTACATTCTTTGCCATTTAAATTCTTGCAATTATGTTCAAAAATCAAAATGCTCATGAAATCAAAACTATGTTTGCTTGACTAAATCTACCATTTAACTAAAGTTGCTTAATCTACCAATCTCCGTGGGATCGACCTCACTCTTTGTGAGTTTTATTACTTGATACGACCCGGTATACTTGCCGGTTATACGTGAAATCCAATTTTTACGTATCAAGTTTTTGGCGCCGTTGCCGGGGATTGGAAAAGATTGACAATGATTAAGTGAAAGGTGGTTTAGATTAAGCATTTTCTTTTCTTAGTGTTTTTGTTAAGCCCACTAACTGTTTGACACTTTGTTTCACTAACCCCAATTTCACTCTAGTTCTAGAGTGTCTCACTTGTGATTTTGGTTTTGTTTGTGTATGTCAGGAGCTCGTAGACTTAATACTGAGGACGAGAGAATCCTCCGAAGGATAAGAAGAGCAGAAAGAGGAAAGGGAATAGTTGGTGAAGAGGAGTCAGAGGAAGAAGATCAAGCCATGGAGGATGAGATGCAAAATCCTCCTGGAGGGGTCAACAATAATGATGGACAAACTAGAAGGGTGTTATCCTCGTATACTATCCCTGATCCAAGACATTGTGGGAGCAGTATTGCTACACCAAATGTTCATGCCCATAACTTTGAGTTGAAACCTCAGCTCATCACTTTGGTACAGAACAATTGCTCTTATGGAGGGGGACCTCTTGAAGACCCAAATCAACATCTATCTGTTTTTCTGAGGATATGCAATACAGTGAAGACAAATGGAGTGCATCCAGATGTCTACAAGCTGCTACTATTTCCATTCTCTTTGAGGGACAAGGCCACTCAATGGCTAGAGTCATTCCCCAAGGAAAGCCTCAACAATTGGAATGATGTGATGGGCAGATTTCTAGCAAAGTTCTACCCACCTCAAAGAATCATCAAGTTGAAGACAGAGGTTCAAACTTTCAGGCAAATGGAAGGGGAGTCATTGTATGAAGCATGGGAAAGATATAAGGCACTAATGAGAAGATGTCCCCCTGACATGTTTAGTGATTGGGTTAAGCTCCAAAACTTCTATGAAGGCTTAAGCTTAGAAGCTAGGAAGGGACTAGACTACTCATCAGGAGGATCACTCAACATGATGAAAACTGCCGAGGAGGCTCAAGACCTCATTGAGATTGTGGCAAACAATCAATATTATTACTCATCAGAGAGGCAGCACAATCCGACCCCGAAGAAAGGTGTAATGGAGCTTGAAGGTGTTGATGCTATCTTGGCACAAAATAAGTTAATGCACCAACAAATCCAACAACAAATGGAGATGATAACAAAGAGAATGGATGGTTTGCAACTTGCAGCAGTAAACACAACAAATCAACCATTACTTGAATGGAACCAAGGTGAAGGGACCACTGTTGAACAACCACAAGAACAAGTTCAATACATGCAGAATACTTCAAATTCTCAGGATGAATTTCATGGTGATACATACAACCCATCTTGGAAAAATCATCCCAATCTAAAGTGGGGTGAAAACCATTGGCAAAAGAATAGCTACCACAATCAAACCCGTAACACAAACAACCAAAATCACCATGCCAACAACACTAACCAATTTTTACGTATCAAGTAAAAACACAAAACACATATCAACCACCCCATCATAATTCACAAACTCACCAAAATAACTTCTCTGCACCATCATCCAATTCACAAAATTTCCACACTAATCTGCCCAACAACTTCCAACAACAATCAACCCCCATCATACCCCAATTGACCATCATGAAACTAGAATCTCAAGTCTTGAAGCAACCTTGCAAGCACTTGCTCAAACCACTCAAGCCTTAGCTAAGGGACACAAGGAACATGAGGTCATCATGAAGAATATTGAGAGACAAGTGGGACAATTAGCCAAACAAGCCGAGCGACCAACCAATGTTCTCCCAAGTGACACAATACCCAACCCAAGAGAAGAATGTAAAGCTCTGCAGTTAAGGAGTTGCAAGGTAGTTGGTGAAAGTTCGAATAAAGAAGCAATAAAACCCAAAGAGCAAGACACAGTGGAAATACATGTGGAAAGGCAAGATGAAGAAAAGGCTTCAACATCTAACAAAGGCAAAGAAGCTGTCAAGCCACAAGGCAATCCACCCAGACAAAGAAGCAACCATGATAGCAATGAGAGTGTGAATCCACAACAAGAAAACAAAAATGAAGGAGTAAAAGCTTATGTACCCAAGCTTCCGTATCCAACTAGGATACACAAAGGAGCAAAGGACCAACAATTCCCAAGGTTCTTAGAAATCTTCAAGAAACTTGAAATCAACATCCCATTGGCAGAAGCTCTGGAACAGATGCCATTATATGCAAAGTTTCTTAAGGAATTGATCACCAAGAAGAGAAGTTGGCAAGAAAAAGAAACGGTGATTCTCAATCAAGAGTGTAGTGCCATCATTCAAAAAGGGCTACCTCCAAAACTCAAAGACCCTGGCAGCTTCCTCATACCCTGCACGATTGGGAGCATGGCCGTTGACAAATCACTTTGTGACCTGGGAGCAAGCATTAATCTAATGCCCCTCACCATGATGAAGAAAATGATGATTGAAGAGCTTAAACCCACAAGGATGTCACTCCAACTTGCTGACAGATCCATCAAAATACCAAATGGAGTAGTTGAGAACCTCTTGGTGAAGGTGGGAAACTTCATATTTCCAGCTGATTTTGTGGTCCTAGACATGGATGAAGAGGGAAACAATTCAGTCATTCTTGGTAGACCCTTTTTGGCTACAGCTAGAACAATCATTGATGTGGAAAAGGGAGAGATGATTTTCAGAGTGCATGATGAGCAAATGACCATAAATGTCTTCAAAGCAATGCAACACCCTGTTGAGAAAGAAAATTGCATGAGGATTGATGTAGTAGATTCTTTGGTTGAAGAAGTGCTTGACACAAACCATCAAATGAAACAAGAGGAAGTCCATAACATCAAGGGACAAGAAGGGAACAAATTGGAAGCATCAAAGGAACCAAGTGAAGCTACGAAAGAAGAGGCAGCACAACGAGAGTTGAAACCACTACCCCCTCATCTTAAATATGCATTCCTTGGTGAGAAGGACAGCTTCCCAGTGATCATCAATTCCACATTGAATGCAGAGGAAGAAGAAAAGCTCCTTGTGGTTTTGAAAGCTCACAAAGAGGCGTTGGGATGGACCATTGATGACTTGAAAGGCATAAGCCCTGCCGTATGCATGCACAAGATACTTTTAGAGGAGAATTCCAAACCAGTGGTACAACCCCAAAGAAGATTGAATCCCACAATGAAGGAGGTTGTTCAAAAGGAAGTCCTGAAGTTGTGTAAAGCTGGGATCATCTACCCTATATCTGACAGCCCATGGGTCAGTCCAGTGCAAGTAGTACCTAAGAAAGGGGGATGACTGTCATTGTTAATGAGAAGAATGAACTTATTCCAACACGAACAGTGACAGGGTGGAGGATGTGCATAGACTATAGGAGGCTGAATGATGCCACACGAAAAGATCACTTTCCTCTACCTTTCATTGACCAGATGCTTGAAAGGTTGGCTGGCCATGCCTATTACTGTTTTCTTGATGGATATTCTGGGTATAATCAGATAGTGGTTGACCCCATGGATCAAGAGAAGACTTCCTTTACTTGTCCCTTTGGAGTCTTTGCATACAGGAGAATGCCATTTGGACTGTGTAATGCTCCAGCTACCTTTCAAAGATGCATGCTATCAATCTTCTCAGACATGGTAGAAAAATTTATTGAAGTATTCATGGATGATTTTTCTGTTTTTGGTGATTCTTTCAATACTTGCTTGCACCATCTTACCCTGGTCTTGAAAAGGTGCCAAGAAACAAATTTAGTTTTGAATTGGGAGAAATGCCATTTCATGGTACCCGAAGGCATTGTTCTTGGTCACAAAATTTCAAGAAAGGGTATAGAGGTTGACAAGGCAAAAGTAGAAATTATAGAAAAACTTCCTTTGCCAACTAGTGTGAAAGCCGTTAGAAGTTTCTTGGGGCATGCTGGATTCTATAGGAGATTCATCAAAGATTTTTCCAAAATAGCAAAGCCACTAAGCAATTTGCTGGTGGTAGACAATCCTTTTATCTTTGATGATGAATGCAAACATGCTTTCGAAACTCTAAAGGCTAAGCTCACCACAGCACCAATCATCACACCCCCAAGTTGGGGACTACCTTTTGAACTCATGTGTGATGCAAGTAACCTTGCAATCGGTGCTGTGTTGGGGCAGAGGAAGGAAAAGAAGCTTCATGTTATCTACTATGCAAGTAAGGTATTGAATGAAGCTCAAAGAAACTACACCACAACAGAGAAAGAGCTACTAGCTGTGGTATATGCTTTTGATAAGTTTAGACAATATTTGATTAGATCTAAAGTCTTAGTGTATACTGACCATGCTGCTATTAAGTATCTTATGTCAAAACAGGATGCCAAACCAAGGCTAATCAGATGAGTGCTACTCTTACAAGAGTTTGACAGTGAGATAAAAGATAGAAAGGGCAATGAAAATCAAGTTGCTGACCACTTATCAAGGCTACCACAAGATACATGCCAAGACAACCTTCCATCAATAAATGAAGAATTTCCAGATGAGCACCTCTTGCAAATTCAACATGTCCCTTGGTTTGCAGACATGGCCAACTACAAGGCGGGAAGAATCATTCCACAAGAGTACTGATGAGCGGATAATTTGTATACTTTTTGGCATTGTTTTTAGTATGTTTTTGATATGATCTAGTTAGTTTTTAGTATATTTTTATTAGTTTTTAGTTAAAATTCACTTTTCTGGACTTTACTATGAGTTTGTGTGCTTTTCTGTGATTTCAGGTATTTTCTGGCTGAAATTGAGGGACCTGAGCAAAAATCTGATTCAGAGACCAAAAAGGACTGCAGATGCTGTTGGATTCTGACCTCCCTGCACTCGAAGTGGATTTTCTGGAGCTACAGAAGCCCAATTGGCGCGCTCTCAACGGCGTTGGAAAGTAGACATCCTGGGCTTTCCAGCAATATATGATAGTCCATACTTTGCCCAAGATTTGATGGCCCAAACCGGCGTTCAAAGTCACCTCAAGAAATCCCAGCGTTAAACGCTGGAACTGGCACCCAAATGGGAGTTAAACGCCCAAACTGGCACTAAAGCTGGCATTTAACTCCAAGAAGAGTCTCTACACGAAATTTGCTTCATTGCTCAGCCCAAGCACACACCAAGTGGGCCCGGAAGAGGATTTTTATGTCATTTACTCATTTCTGTACACCTTAGGCTACTAGTTTCTTATAAGTAGGACCTTTGACTATTCAAAAAAAAAAAAATCTTTTGATCACTTTAGATCTCTAGATCATCTTTGGACATTTTAGTTCTTAGATCATTGGGAGGCTGGCCATTCGGCCATGCCTAGACCTTATGCTTATGTATTTTCAACGGTGGAGCTTCTACACACCATAGATTAAGGTGTGGAGCTCTGCTGTACCTCGAGTATTAATGCAATTACTATTGTTCTTCCATTCAATTTCGCTTATTCTTTATCCAAGATATCACTTGTTCTTCAACCTGATGAAGGTGATGATTGACGCCCATCACCATTCTCACCCATGAACAAGGTGACTGACAACCATTCTTGTTCTACAAGCATTCGAGGCTCTAGTGAATATCTCTTGGATTCTTTAATCGGAATCTTCGTGGTATAAGCAGGACCTGATGGCGGCATTCAAGAGAATCCGGAAGGTCTAAACCTTGTCTGTGGTATTCTGAGTAGGATTCAATGATTGAATGACTGTGACGTGCTTCAAACCTGTAACCTACTGGGCGTTAGTGACAGACGCAAAAGAGTGATTCTATTCCGGTAGGGGAGGGAACCACACCGGTGATTGGCAGCACTGTGACAGAGTGCGTGCATTAGCTTTCACTGCGAGGATGGGAGGTAGCTGCTGACAACAGTGAAACCCTACACGAGCTTGCCATGGAAAGGAGTAAGAAGAATTGGATGAAGGCAGTAGGAAAGCAGAGAGACGGAAGGGAAGGCATCTTCATACGCTTATCTGAAGTTCCTACCAATGAATTACATAAGTATCTCTATCTTTACCTTTGTGTTATTTTCGTTCATCACTATATCCATTTGAGTTTGCCTGACTAAGATTTACAAGATGACCATAGCTTGCTTCAATACTAACAATCTCCGTGGGATCGACCCTTACTCGCGTAAGGTTTATTACTTGGACGACCCAGTGCACTTGCTGGTTAGTTGTGCGAAGTTGTGTAATGCCATGGTATTGAGCTACCACGTTTTTGGAGCCATTACCGGGGATTATGAGAGTTGTGAAAAAGTATTGTTCACAATTTCGCGCACCAAGTTTTTGGCGCCGTTGCCGGGGATTGTTCAAGTTTTTGAGCAAGCCTTTTGTCCGGTAACATCAATGCCAAAAGCCGGCAACAGCACCAAGTTTTTGGCGCCGTTGCCGGGGATTGTTCAAGTTTTGAGCAAGCTTTTGGTAACATCAGTGCCAAGATCCGGCAACAACATCAAGTTTTTGGTGTTATTGCCCGGGATTGTTCTGTGTATGGACAACTGACAGTTCACCTTGTTGCTTAGATTAGGTAATTTTTTTCAGAGTTCTTAAGAATGAATTCTAGTGTTTCAAGGTGATGTTCTTATCATCACCAAAGCTAATTGATCATCATCAATTTAGCTCTTGAATGCAATGTCCTGCTGAAGCTTAGCTAGCTATGTCTAATTCCTTTAGACTAAAGCTTTAGACTAACATTGCATGATTCCTGGAATTCTCATTAAGAATTTTGATATCTTTCTCCACTTAATTTTCGAAAAACACAAAAAAATTTTACAAAATTATAAAATCCAAAAATATTTCTTGTTTAAGTCTAGTGTCTCATCATAAGTTTGGTGTCAATTGCATGCATTCATGTGTCTAAGTGATCTTCAAGATGTTCTTGATGATTTACTTGCTCTGATCTTTGAATTCAATTTGACTTGATAGTTTTGTGTGTCTCATATGCATTTTCATCTTGTTAGTGTCAGTAGTATACAAACTGCTAAGTTTGGTGTCTTGCATGCATTGTCATTTGATTCTTGTTGCATTTTGGTTTGTCCTTATTATTAAAAATCCAAAAATATTTTTAATTTGTGTCTTTTCAAGTCAATAATACAGAGAATTGAAGATTCAGAACATACAGCAGAGGAATTGCACAGAAAAAGCTGGGCGTTCAAAACGCCCAGTGAAGAAGGACAGACTGGCATTTAAACGCCAGCCAGGGTACCTGGTTGGGCGTTTAACGCCCAAAAAGGTAGCATTTTGGGCGTTAAACACCGGAATGGATACCATTCTGGGCGTTTAACGCCAGGATGGCTAAGGGAGGAAGATTTTGTTTTCAAAATCAATTTTTTTCAAGTTTTCAAAGTTTTTCAAAATCAAATCTTTTTCAAATCATATCTTTTCAATCAAATGTTTTCAAAATCAATTTCTTTCCTTTTTCAAAGATACTTACTAACAAATAATGATTTGATTGAACATTTTTTTGCCTTTCTGTGAGGAAGGTTTTATGTTTGAATCATATCTTTTCTTGTTAGGCAAGTCATTAATTTTTTTAATCATACCTTTTAAAATTATTTTAAAATCATATCTTTTCAAATTGTTTTCAAATCATATCTTTTAAATTTGTTTTCAAATCATATCTTTTCAATCAAATCTTTCTAATCATATCTTTTTCATAATAGTTTTCAATCATATCTTTTTAACTTCTAATTTCAAAAATCTTTTTCAAAAATCACTTGATTTCTTTTCCACTCTTATTTTCGAAAATCAATTAAGTGTTTTTCAAAATGTTTTCAAAATCTTTTACTTAATTTTCGAAAATTACCTCCCTTCTTCTCACATCCTTCTGTTTATGGACTAACACTATCCCTTAATGCAAAATTCGAACTTCATCTCCTTTGTTAAGTTCGAATTTTCTACTCCTGTCTTCTACTCTTCTTTTCCTCTGACACCTAAAGGAATCTCTATACTGTGACATAGAGGATTCCACATTTTCTTGTTCTCTTCTCTTTCTTATGAGCAGGAGCAAAGACAAAGGCATTCTTGTTGAGGCTGATCCTGAACCTGAAAGGACCTTGAAGAGAAAGCTAAGAGAAGCCAAAGCACAACTCTCTTTAGAGCACCTGGACGAACTCTTCAAGGAAGAAGAACAAATGGCAGCCGAAAACAACAACAATGCCAACAATGCAAGGAAGGTGCTGGGTGACTTTACTGCACCTACTCCCGACTTCTATGGGAGAAGCATCTCTATCCCTGCCATTGGAGCAAACAACTTTGAGCTTAAGCCTCAATTAGTTTCTCTAATGCAACAGAATTGCAAGTTCCATGGACTTCCATTGGAAGATCCTCATCAGTTTTTAGCTGAGTTCTTGCAAATCTGTGACACAGTCAAGACTAATGGGGTTGACCCTGAGGTCTACAGACTGATGCTATTCCCTTTTGCTGTAAGAGACAGAGCTAGAACATGGTTGGATTCTCAACCTAAAGAAAGCCTGGACTCTTGGGAAAAGCTAGTCAATGCCTTCTTGGCAAAGTTCTTTCCACCTCAAAAATTGAGTAAGCTTAGAGTGGAAGTCCAAACCTTCAGACAGAAGGAAGGAGAATCCCTCTATGAAGCTTGGGAAAGATACAAACAATTGATCAGAAAGTGTCCCTCTGACATGCTTTCTGAATGGAGCATCATAGGTATTTTCTATGATGGTCTCTCTGAACTGTCCAAGATGTCCTTGGATAGCTCTTCTGGAGGATCTCTTCATCTGAAGAAGACGCCTACAGAGGCTCAAGAGCTAATTGAAATGGTTGCAAATAACCAATTCATGTACACTTCTGAAAGGAATCCTGTGAACAATGGGACTAGTCAGAAGAAAGGAGTTCTTGAGATTGACACTCTGAATGCCATATTGGCTCAGAACAAAATATTGACTCAACAAGTCAATATGATTTCTCAAAGTCTGTCTGGGATGCAAAATGCACCAAGCATTACTAAGGAAGCTTCATCTGAGGAAGAAGCTTATGATCCTGAGAACCCTTCAATAGAAGAGGTGAATTACATGGGAGAACCCTATGGAAACACCTACAATCCTTCATGGAGGAATCATCCAAATCTTTCATGGAAGGATCAACAGAGACCCCAACAAGGTTTCAATAACAATAATGGTGGAAGAAACAGGTTTAGCAATAGCAAGCCTTTTCCATCATCTTCTCAGCAACAGACAGAGAGTTCCAAGCAGAATAATTCTGACTTGGCAACCATGGTCTCTGATCTAATCAAAACCACTCAAAGTTTCATGACTGAAACTAGATCTTCCATTAGGAATTTGGAAGGACAAGTGGGTCAGCTGAGCAAGAAAATTACTGAACTTCCTCCAAGCACTCTCCCAAGCAATACTGAAGAAAATCCAAAAGGAGAGTGCAAGGCCATCAACATGGCCGAATTCTGGGAGGAAGAAGAGGCAGTGAACGCCACTGAGGAAGACCTCAATGGACGCCCACTGACCTCCAATGAGTTCCCCAATGAGGAACCTTGGGAATCTGAGGCTCAAGATGAGACCATAGAGATTCCATTGGACTTACTTCTGCCATTCATGAGCTCTGATGAGTATTCTTCTTCTGAAGAGGATGAGTATGTCACTGAAGAGCAAGTTGCTAAATACCTTGGAGCAATCATGAAGCTAAATGACAAGTTATTTGGAAATGAGACTTGGGAGGATGAACCCCCTTTGCTCACCAAAGAACTGGATAACTTGTCTAGGCAGCAATTGCCTCAAAAGAGGCAGGACCCTGGGAAGTTTTCTATACCTTGTACCATAGGCACCATGACCTTCAAGAAGGCCTTGTGTGACTTAGGATCAAGTGTAAACCTCATGCCCCTCTCTGTAATGGAGAAATTAGGGATCTATGAGGTACAAGCTGCAAAGATCTCACTAGAGATGGCAGACAACTCAAGAAAACAAACCTATGGACTTGTAGAGGATGTTCTAGTCAAGGTTAAAGACCATTACATCCCTACTGATTTCATAGTCCTAGAGACTGGGAAATGCATGGATGAATCCATCATCCTTGGCAGACCCTTCCTAGCCACAGCAAAGGCTGTGATTGATGTTGATAGAGGAGAGTTGATCATTCAAGTGAATGAAGAATCCTTGGTGTTTAAGGCCCAAGGATATACCTCTGTCATCATGGAGAGGAAGCATGAAGGGCTTCTCTCAAAACAGAGCCAAACAGAGCCCCCACAACCAAACTCTAAGTTTGGTGTTGGGAGGCCACAACCAAACTCTAAGTTTGGTGTTGAACCCCCACATTCAAACTCTAAGTTTGGTGTTGGGAGGTTCCAACACGGTTCTGAGCATTTCTGAGGCTCCATGAGAGTCCTCTGTCAAGCTAATGACAATAAAGAAGCGCTTGTTGGGAGGCAACCCAATGTTTTATAATTAATTATTTTCTTTTGTTATTTTATCTTTTTTTTGTAGGTTGATGATCATAAGAAGTCACAAAAACAATGAAAAAAGCAAAAACAGAATGAAAAACAGGAAGAAAAATAGCACACCCTGGAGGAAGATGCTGCTGGCGTTCAAACGCCAGTCAGCCTAGCAGTTGGGCGTTTAACGCCCAGTCTGGCACCCTTCTGGGCGTTTAACGCCAGAAAGGGGCACCAGACTGGCGTTAAACGCCAGTAAAGGGCAAGAACCTGGCGTTAAACGCCAGGAATGGGCACCAGCCCGGCGTTTAACGCCAGAAATGGCTCAAAACGTGGATTTTGATGCCATTTGGTGCAAGGATGCCTTTTCCTTGACACCACAGGATCTGTGGACCCCACAGGACCCTACCATCACTCTCTCTCTCTTCTTCCCCCATTCACCAATCACCTTAACACCTCTTCCCCAAAAACCCCTCACCTATCAAATCCCATCTTTCTCTTCACCACTCACATCCATCCTTCATAACTCCCCACCAACCTCACCCTTCAAATTCAAACCACTTTCCCTCCCAAACCCACCCATCATGGCCGAACCCTTTACCCCCTCTCTCCTATATATACCCTTCTTCAACCCTTCATTTTCACACAACCTAAACACCACTTCTCCCCCTCTTTGGCCGAACACACCACCATCTCCCTCTTCCTCATTTCTTCTTCTTCTACTCTCTTCTTTCTTCTTTTGCTCGAGGACGAGCAAACATTTTAAGTTTGGTGTGGTAAAAGCGTTGCTTTTTCGTTTTTCCATAACCATTATGGCATCCAAGGCCGGAGAAACCTCTAAAAAGAGGAAAGGGAAGGCAAAGGCTTCCACCTCCGAGTCATGGGAGATGGATAGATTTCTCTCAAGGGTGCATCAAGACCACTTCTATGAAGTTGTGGCCTTGAAGAAGGTGATCCCCGAGGTCCCTTTTTCACTCAAAAAGGGTGAATATCCGGAGATCCGCCATGAGATCCGAGGAAGAGGTTGGGAAGTTCTTACCAACCCCATTCAACAAGTCGGAATCTTGATGGTTCAAGAGTTCTATGCCAATGCATGGATCACCAAGAACCATGACCAAAGTGTGAACCCGAATCCAAAGAATTACCTTACTATGGTTCGGGGGAAATACTTGGATTTTAGTCCGGAGAGTGTGAGGGTGGCGTTCAACTTGCCTATGATGCAAGGAGATGAGCATCCTTACACTAGAAGGGTCAACTTTGATCAAAGGTTGGACCAAGTCCTCACAGTTATATGTGAAGAGGGCGCACAATGGAAGCAAGATTCAAGAGGAAAGCCGGTCTAATTGAGAAGGCATGACCTCAAGCCCGTGGCTAGAGGGTGGTTAGAGTTCATACAACGCTCAATCATTCCCACTAGCAACCGGTCCGAAGTTACCATAGACCGGGCCATCATGATCCATAGCATCATGATTGGAGAAGAAATAGAAGTTCATGAGGTTATAGCCCAATAACTCTATAAAGTGGCGGACAAGACCTCCACCTTGGCAAGGTTAGCCTTTCCTCATCTCATTTGTCACCTCTGTTATTCAGTTGGAGTTGACATAGAGGGAGACATCCCCATTGATGAGGACAAGCCCATCACCAAGAAAAGGATGGAGTACACAAGAGATCCCACTCATCATGAAATCCCTGAAATTCCTCAAGGGATGAATTTTCCTCCACAAAACTATTGGGAGCAACTACACACCTCCCCAGGAGAGTTGAGTTCCAACATGGGACAACTAAGGGTGGAGCACCAAGAACACTCCATCATCCTTCATGAAATTAGAGAAGATCAAAGAATCATGAGGGAGGAGCAACAAAGACAAGGAAGAGACATTGAGGAGCTCAAGCACTCCATAGGATCTTCAAGAGCAAGAAAGAGCCGCCATCACTAAGGTGGACCCGTTCTTTGATTTCCTTGTTCTTTATTCTTCTGTTTTTCGAATTTTTAGTGCTTATGTTTATCCATGTTTGTGTCTTGTGATCATTAGTGTCTTAGTGTCTATGCCTTAAAGTTATGAATGTCCTATGAATCCATCACCTTTCTTGAATAAAAATGTGCTTAATTGAAAAAGGAAGAATTGCATGAATTTTGAATTTTATAACAGTTTAATTATCTTGATGTGGTGGCAATATTTTTGTTCTCTGAATGTATGCTTAAACAGTGCATATGTATCTTGAATTTGTGGTTCATGAATGTTGGCTCTTGAAAGAATGATGAGAAAGGAGACATGTTACTGAGGATCTGAAAAATCATTGAAATGATTCTTGAAGCAAGAAAAAGCTATTCAAAAAAAAAAGAGAAAAATCGAAAAAAAAAAGAAAAAGAAAAAGAAAAACGAAAAAAATATATAGAGAATAAAGAGTTGTGATCCAAGGCAAATAAGAGTGTGCTTAAGAACCCTGGACACCTCTAATTGGGGACTTTAGCAAAGCTGAGTCACAATCTGAAAAGGTTCACCCAATTATGTGTCTGTGGCATGTATGTATCCGGTGGTAATACTGGAAGACAGAGTGCTTTGGGCCACAGCCAAGACTCAATAAATAGCTATGTTCAAGAATCATCATACTTCACTAAGAGAATCATTAGCACTATCTGGACTCTGAGTTCCTAAAGAAGCCAACCATTCTGAATTTCAAAGGATAGAGTGAGATGCCAAAACTATTCAGAGGCAAAAAGTTAAAAGCCCCGCTCATCTAATTAATACTGATCTTCATAGATGTTTTTGGAATTCATTGCATATTCTCTTCTTTTTATCTTATTTGATTTTCAGTTGCTTGGGGACAAGCAACAATTTAAGTTTGGTGTTGTGATGAGCGGATAATTTGTATACTTTTTGGCATTGTTTTTAGTATGTTTTTGATATGATCTAGTTAGTTTTTAGTATATTTTTATTAGTTTTTAGTTAAAATTCACTTTTCTGGACTTTACTATGAGTTTGTGTGCTTTTCTGTGATTTCAGGTATTTTCTGGCTGAAATTGAGGGACCTGAGCAAAAATCTGATTCAGAGACCAAAAAGGACTGCAGATGCTGTTGGATTCTGACCTCCCTGCACTCGAAGTGGATTTTCTGGAGCTACAGAAGCCCAATTGGCGCGCTCTCAACGGCGTTGGAAAGTAGACATCCTGGGCTTTCCAGCAATATATGATAGTCCATACTTTGCCCAAGATTTGATGGCCCAAACCGGCGTTCAAAGTCACCTCAAGAAATCCCAGCGTTAAACGCTGGAACTGGCACCCAAATGGGAGTTAAACGCCCAAACTGGCACTAAAGCTGGCATTTAACTCCAAGAAGAGTCTCTACACGAAATTTGCTTCATTGCTCAGCCCAAGCACACACCAAGTGGGCCCGGAAGAGGATTTTTATGTCATTTACTCATTTCTGTACACCTTAGGCTACTAGTTTCTTATAAGTAGGACCTTTGACTATTCAAAAAAAAAATCTTTTGATCACTTTAGATCTCTAGATCATCTTTGGACATTTTAGTTCTTAGATCATTGGGAGGCTGGCCATTCGGCCATGCCTAGACCTTATGCTTATGTATTTTCAACGGTGGAGCTTCTACACACCATAGATTAAGGTGTGGAGCTCTGCTGTACCTCGAGTATTAATGCAATTACTATTGTTCTTCCATTCAATTTCGCTTATTCTTTATCCAAGATATCACTTGTTCTTCAACCTGATGAAGGTGATGATTGACGCCCATCACCATTCTCACCCATGAACAAGGTGACTGACAACCATTCTTGTTCTACAAGCATTCGAGGCTCTAGTGAATATCTCTTGGATTCTTTAATCGGAATCTTCGTGGTATAAGCAGGACCTGATGGCGGCATTCAAGAGAATCCGGAAGGTCTAAACCTTGTCTGTGGTATTCTGAGTAGGATTCAATGATTGAATGACTGTGACGTGCTTCAAACCTGTAACCTACTGGGCGTTAGTGACAGACGCAAAAGAGTGATTCTATTCCGGTAGGGGAGGGAACCACACCGGTGATTGGCAGCACTGTGACAGAGTGCGTGCATTAGCTTTCACTGCGAGGATGGGAGGTAGCTGCTGACAACAGTGAAACCCTACACGAGCTTGCCATGGAAAGGAGTAAGAAGAATTGGATGAAGGCAGTAGGAAAGCAGAGAGACGGAAGGGAAGGCATCTTCATACGCTTATCTGAAGTTCCTACCAATGAATTACATAAGTATCTCTATCTTTACCTTTGTGTTATTTTCGTTCATCACTATATCCATTTGAGTTTGCCTGACTAAGATTTACAAGATGACCATAGCTTGCTTCAATACTAACAATCTCCGTGGGATCGACCCTTACTCGCGTAAGGTTTATTACTTGGACGACCCAGTGCACTTGCTGGTTAGTTGTGCGAAGTTGTGTAATGCCATGGTATTGAGCTACCACGTTTTTGGAGCCATTACCAGGGATTATGAGAGTTGTGAAAAAGTATTGTTCACAATTTCGCGCACCAAGTACACAAAACAACAAGTTAAGAAGCTGTTGCATGAGGCTAGGTTCTTCTTCTGGGATGAACCATTCTTGTTCAAAAGATGCCCAGATGGAATGATAAGAAGATGTGTGTCAGAGGATGAGATGAAGAACATACTATGGCATTGTCACAACTCTAGTTATGGTGGTCATTTTGGAGCTGAAAGAACGGCTGCAAAAGTCCTTCAAAGTGGTTTCTACTGGCCCTCAATCTTCAAGGATGCTAGAGAGTTCGTGAGCCATTGCAATGAATGTCAAAGAACAGGGGGTTTGTCAAAGAAAAATGAGATGCCTCAGAAGTTCATTTTAGAAGTGGAACTCTTTGATCTGTGGGGAATAGATTTCATGGGACCTTTTCCTCCATCTTACACATTCAAATACATCTTGGTAGCAGTAGAGTATGTCTCCAAATGGGTAGAAGCAATAGCCACCACCACAAGTGATACCAACGTGGTCTTGCAATTCCTCAAGAAGAATATCTTCACTAGATTTGGAGTGCCCAAAGGACTTATAAGTGATGGGGGAAGCCACTTCTGCAACAAGCAACTAAATTCTTTACTCCACAAATATGGTGTTACTCACAAAGTGGCCACACCATATCACCCACAAACCAATGGGCAAGCTGAACTTGCCAACAGAGAGCTAAAAAGGATTTTGGAGAAAACTGTGGGAACAACAAGAAAGGATTGGGTTAGGAAGCTGGATGATGCACTTTGGGCATATAGGACAGCCTTCAAGACACCCATAGGAAAATCTCCATTTCAGCTGGTGTATGGAAAGGCATGCCACCTCCCTGTGGAGCTTGAACATAAGGCCTTTTGGGCCACCAAACTTCTGAATTTAGATGCTCAAGCAGCAGGAGAGAAGAGGTTGCTACAACTCAATGAACTTGAGGAGTTCAGATTGGAGGCATATGAAAATGCCAAAATATACAAAGAGAGAGCAAAGAGATGGCATGATAAGAGGATCTCTCAAAGAACATTCGAACTGGGCCAAAAGGTGTTGTTATTCAACTCAAGATTGAAGATTTTCCCTGGGAAGCTGAGGTCTAGATGGACTGGTCCATACACCATCACCAAAGTATCACCTCATGGCTATGTCGAATTACTTGATGAAGCCTCAAAACAAACCTTCACAGCTAATGGACATAGGGTGAAGCACTATTTTGGTGGCCCCTGGAGCAAGGAAGAGAGTGTGCAACTCTTAGCATGAGCAAAGAAGCTGCAGTGTCAAGCTAAGGACAATAAACAAGCGCTTCATGGGAGGCAACCCATGCACAGGGAGTCTTTTATTTTCATACTTTAGTAATCAATAATGATTAAGTAGACTAGTACATGGTGTATGCAAGGCACTAAGTTTGGTGTGGCCAATCTTAAAGTAATGGCAAAAGTGTGTTCTACAACACTTAACCACAAACTAAGTTTGGTGTCCATACATACACGAAAATGCTAGACTATGAAAGTATAGTCATCTATTTTAATTAAAAAAAAAAACGTTGAAATAGCATATAATGGAGGTAAAATACTAAGTTTGGTGTGGCTATCTTTGGAATTAATTCCATAGAACACTTAGTCACAAACTAAGTTTGGTGTCTTTACTTACATTAATAATGCTAGAAAAAATAGATTAGGGAATCAATTCATAAATTTTAATTTTAGTTTAGTCAATTTTGCATAAGAATATCATCATAAGTTGTTAGCTAGTAATGTCACTTTAAGAATCTCAAGCTTTTGGAATTTTGTTGCAGGAAAGAAAGAAAGAAGTGATGGGGAATCTTGGAGGGAGAGGTCACGGATACACAAGGAAGAGAAAGTCACATGAGTCTTGAACTTTGTGCATGGGAAAAACAACTCAACATGCATTGGGCACAAGGAAGCATGCTCCCCATGCTATGACCGAACCCTTAGAGCCATGCATAGCACCACGGAAATCACTAGAATCATGCATCCCCACCAAAGTTCACTTTAAATACTTCAACCATATTCATCAAACCTCACTTTTCCTCACTCATCCTTCTACCCCCCATAACCCCATCTCATCACCCGAAGTCACATATTCCCCATATTCTCACCTCCAACTCATTCCATGTTTCCCATATTCTCACCTTAGGCCTAATCTTTACCCAACAAAACTCTTGAAGCATTACATCTCTCCACATAACCGAAACACTCCACCCCCCTTCACCATCATTTTCTATCTTCTCTAAGTCACCTTACTCGTCATATACCTCTCCCATTCACAACTATTTTCTTTATGCTTGAGGACAAGCATTCATCTAAGTTTGGTGTGGGAGATTCAACCCTTGCAAGTGAATTTCAATGGCCTCATCATCAAGGGATAGGAGAGAAGATGAAGGACAAGACACCTTTGATCAAAGAAGATTCAAATCCAAACACAACGAGCGTATCTTTAGCTGGATGTCAAGCAAAGATGTTGTTCCGGAGTTACCCTTCAAGCTAAGAAAAGATGAATACCCTGAAATACAAAAAATAATCAGAAAAAGGGGATGGGAGCTTCTCTGTAACCAACCTCAAGAAGTGAGCATGCTTCTCATCCATGAGTTCTACACTAATGTGATAAGAGAATATGATGATGAAGAACCATACATGAGTTATGTAAGAGGTGTGACTGTTGATTTTAGCCCGGACACCATCAACAGGGTGCTAAAGGTCAAGTCAAAACAGTTCAAACGAGCTAGCTATGAAGAAAGGGTTGAAAATGACCCAAGATACATGGATGTGGTAAGTGACTTATGCAGAGTAGGCACAGATTGGGTGTTGGATTCACATGGACAACCACTCAAACTTTGGAGAGGTGATCTCATACCTCAAGCAAAAGGATGGCATGACATAGTGAGGAGATCATTGATCTCCACTTCAAATAATTCTGAGGTAACGGTGAATAGAGCAATAATGATCCATTGTATAATGAAAGGAGGGGAAATCAATGTTGGAGACATTATAGCCAAGAACATCATTGACATAGCTCAAAAGGTCAAACAGGACAGTTGGCTAGGATATCCTAGCACTATTCTGTGCCTATGTGAAGAAGCTGGAGTGCCTCTGGAAGAATTTGAAGAAACTGATGTGGTCTCTATTGGAAAACCTCTTACCCGAGAAAGGTTAGAATTTATCACCACAACCCAATTGGAAAGGCAACCTTTAGCAAGAAGGAAGAAAAGGAAAGAAGCAAGACAAGAGGAGGAGCCTCAAGAAATAGAAGAACCCCATACCTTGAACATGAATCAACTCCAAGCCGCTTTGGAAGGAATCTCTGGGCAATATTCACAAATTCAAAGAAGCCAAGAGGAACAAGCTCAGCAACAAAGAGACCTTTGGCAGTTGATGGACCAACAAAGAGGGGTTCAAGTTCAATAGATGAACCAACAAAATGAATACCAAGCACACATGATGGAATTACAACAAGAACAATATGCCAAGATGCATGAAGCCATCAACAATTCAACTGTTGAATATGGAAAAGCCATGGAGAAAGTAATACAAGAACAAGCTCAACTAAGGAAAGAGCAAGCTCAGCAAAGGGAACTTCTCCATAGGTTGGATGCTAGACATGATACATTTCACAAAGAGTTCAATGAAAGCAGAATGTTCAGGGAAGCCAGGCATAAGGACAGACTTGACTATGATATATGCACCCAAGAAAAGCTCAGTTACCTTTGTGGAGCGCCCCCATTACTCAACCCACAAATTAAAAGTTTTAATGAAGCTCGCAAAATATTTGAAGAGCAGGAACTTGCAAGGGTGAGATTTAATGCTCAGAGGCTAAAGGAGACAATGATAAGCTCAGGAGTATGGCAAAGAGAAGAAGGGGATGCAACAACAAAACAACAAGGAGAACTAAGAAGGAAAAAGAAAGAAGATCCAAAGGGGGATTCAACAACAAAACAACAAGGAGAGCTGAGAAAGAAAAAGAAAGAAGATCCAAAGGGGAAAGGAAAGCAAGGAGAATCAAGCAAGGAAAAAGGGACATGAAGACTAAAGGTGGTGAAGTTCCTTTGTTTTTCTTTATGCTTTATTAAATAAAGAAGATGTATGTCTGAAATATGGTATACCTTCTAAGATGCATTTTTTTTTCTTTTTGAAGCATTTTCTTTTATGTTGCCCATTCCATGCATCACTACTCACAAGTTTGGAATGGTTGCTTGTCTTAAGTACTTTTGCTTGTCAATGGAATAAAAGATGTAGTTTGAGCAAGAACAGAGAGAATTCTAGCTTAAAAAGAATCATGTTGTCCCATAAGAAAAGTGCTAGTATATTCACATTTATTGTGAAAGAATCAAGGTTCAAGAAATTCAAAAGAATGCTTGCTTATACAAGACTAGTTCGGTTAAGAATCACAAAGACTTTATCAGTAAGAGCACAAATAACCTTGACAATAAAGAAAACAGAGTACAAAGAATGAGAGGCTAGGCATCAATGACAAAATTTGGATATGTGTCTGTGGTGATTGATGTTAAGAGACATACTTGGGCTAGTAAATCCGAGGGGTGCTTCATCACCCGATAACTTGAGTTAACTAACTCGGGATTATCGATTGAAAACTCACAATCAAGAGTAGCTCTATAACAGAACATTTAGCAACCCAAAGAGGTGCTGGACACCACTATCCAAACAAAATTTCAATGTTATATGCCTGTGATTGAATGTGTTAAGGAAAGAGGCTTGAGTTAGTAAATCTTTAAGAGTGTCTCAACACTTAACAACTTGAACCAACTGGTTTGGGATTGTTGATTGAAAGCTTATGCTAAAGAGCCGCCTTAAGACAAGATTTCGAGCTCATTTGAAATAAGAAGGAATATAAAAAAAAGGAAAAGCATCAAGTAAAGAATGGTTCAAGGGTCATGTGCTACAGTATAGAAGAAGTCTAGTGAAGTTAACCAATTTAGTATGGAAGCAAGCATTCTAATTGAAAAAATTAAATAGCCGTGATCAATTACAATAAATTAATGACCACACAAGTGAGGATGACATGCTCAATGAAAAATTACTCTCTGGTAGAACATTCAAGTCTTACATCTTAGATTCTTGTGACAAAGTTTTTATATTTTGCTTGAGGACAAGCAACACTTTAAGTTTGGTGTTGTGATGCAGGTGCATATTTGTTATGTTAGCTAGTTAGTTTAGTAGATTTTAGCTTAATTTCACTCATTTTCTCTAAATAAACAAGTCCTTTTATGAGTTTTGTCTTCATGCATGAGAATACCAAGGAACATGTTGATTCTAGCCAAATTCATGCAAATGATTTAAGGAAGACATACATGAATGAGTATGAATGAATCTCATGAAATTTATTGCATGAATTGGTAAGACTTTGAAGCTATTTCCCTTGTTGATGATAGGTGATGAAACAAGAAAGCATGGAAGCAAGAATGATGCAAGCTGGGCAAGGAGAAGAGAAATGTTGGCGTTGCCAACTTGGAAGAAGGGTGCGTGTTTGAAGGTAACGCCAGGCAGCCCTGGAGAGCAAATGTTGGCGTTGCCAACTTGGAGGAAAGGGTGCGTTGTTGAAGGCAACGCCAAGGCAGCCCTGGAGAGCACACTTGGGCGTTGCCAACTTGGAGAAAGGAGTGAGTTTTTATGGGCAACGCACACAAGCAAGGAACTTGGGCCATGAAGGAGCTTCGAGGGCGTTGCCAACGTGGAGAGTATGGGCGTTGTTCAAGGCAACGCTAAGCTAGAAGAATTTGCCCAGCCAAGAAGCTCGAGCACGTTGCCAACGTGCTACTTCATTGGCGTGTCTCAAGGCAACGCACATGAGTGAGCTTGGCCCAAGAGGAGAAGAAGCTGGCGTTGCTAACGCCAAGAACCATAGGCGTTATTCAAGGCAACGCCAAGCAACAAGAATGAAGCCTTGAAGAGGAGCTCAAGGGCGTTGCCAACGCCAAGAACCATTGGCGTGCTCCTTGGCAACGCCAGAAATGGTTGCTTGGCTAGGCACCAAGTCTTGGGTGCCAACCAAGTTGCCAACGCCAGGGAGCCTTGCCAATCAAGTTGCCAACGCCAGGAAGCCTTGCCAACCAAGTTGCCAACGCCAGGAAGCCTTGCCAATCAAGTTGCCAACGCCAGGAAGCCTTGCCAATCAAGTTGCCAACGCCAAGTTATGTAGGCGTGTTCAATGGCAACGTGGGAAGCAATGTTTAGAGCCTTGAAGAAGCATCGAGCACGTTGCCAACTCAAGAAAACATTGGCATGTTTGGCAACAACGCCAGGAAGCTTTGGATGGTGAAGAATGGAGGTAGCACGTTGCCAACTTGGAATATAGGGGCGTTATCCACAACAACTCCAACAAGGCAGCCTGACCTTACCTTCTTCAATGGAAGATATCCTGAGCTACAGAGATCCAAATTGAATGCTTTCAGTTGCGTTGGAAAGCTAACATTCAGAGCTTTCCAACCATATATAATAGTCTATGGTGGAGCACAAAATTGAAGCCAACCCAGAGTCATCTTTAGGCCCTAAAAACAAGAACATGAAGTTGAAATTCAAGAAGGCTAGAGATGAGCCCTGGAGGGGGGCACGGGCACGTTGCCAACGTGCTAGCAAGGGTGCGTTTTTGGCAACAACGCCAGCCTCATTTCCCTGCTTTGGGAGGCTAGGCACGGGCACGTTGCCAACTTGGCAAAATGGGTGCGTTTTTGGCAACAACTTGGCAGCTTGACCTTACCTTCTTTGAGGAAGCATAACTTGAGCTAGGAAAGTCCAAATGAGGTGATTCCAGTGGCATTGGAAAGAAGACATCAAGAGCTTTCCAATGATGTATAATAGTCTATATTGAAGCAGAGTATTGACACTCAAATTCTGGGCTACATTTAGCATGAAAGTAGAGCCAAGAAGAGGAAAAGCAAGTTGTTGGCAATAACTTGGGCCAGCAACGCCCAAGTCTCGAACCTCACTTCCAGGAAAACATCATGCACGTTGCCAACGTGCATTAAGCCTAGAGTTGTTGCCAATAACGCCCCTCAATGGGCCAGAATTGTTGCCAACTTGCTCTGCTTCCTCTATTCCCCACAAAGGCTAGTAACTTCTTCAATTGAACCAGAAATTTAACAAAGAATGAAGCCCACATTGCTAGCCCAATCAAAGATCTTTAAAGGAGTTTTGGGACTAATATAAATAGAGAGGGAGTTTGTACTTGAGGAGGACTTTTTGGACACTTAGACTTTTTAGACTCTTAGCACTTTTATTTTGGAGAACTCTTTAGCACTTCCGGGAGGATACCGGGAGAGCTATTTTGGGTTCTTCTTGGAACTTCTCTTCTTCACTTTTAAGCTTTAAGCATTTCCTTATTCTTCTTCTTCTTTTCTTTACATTTAGTTTAATTTTGGTTTATGGCAATTGTTGTTGAAATTGGAGCTATGACTCACTAAACCCCACTTTCATTAGGGGGAAGAGCTCTGCTTGTTGGAATGCATTGGTGAACTCATCTTTTCCTCCTCAATTCTAGTGGTTGATCTAAAGAGGGAACTCTTGTTCTTCAAAGATTCAACCACCATCGAGAGAGGGGTTAATCTATATGAATTATGTGGTGAATTTGAGGAATGAGCCACATAATTCAGTTTAGAGTTCATCCTTTCATGATTTCTTTAATCAATACACCTTGGTTAGTATGTGAGATGTAACTCTCCTTGGTTGAGATTATGGGAGTTGTGTGGCTGGATTAGATTTGAGCTTCATCTCTTCTCATGAACAATTAGATCACGAGAGTGGCAATTGGTTATGTTGAGAGAAATTGAATCACCAAGAGATTGGGATTCAATTACCCACTTGCCATGGATCTATACCCATGATTGAGAAGGATTTGACTAACATCAATTTATGAAAACTTGCATCTCTGATCCCTAATGATTCTCTCTATCATTAATTTTCATTTCTTTTGCTCTTAGTGTTTGAATACCCATTGCCCAATTCCCTTCTACACTCTTGCAATTTATTATTCTTGTCATTTACATTCTGTTTCTTTATTCCTTGCTATTTACTCTTATGTTCTTTAAATTTCTGCAACCTTCAATTCCTTGCAATTTACCTTTGATGTCATTTAAGTTTCTTGCAATTTAAGTTTCCGTTATTTACTTTCACTTTATTTCTCTCTTTTAGTTCTTTACATTCTTTGCCATTTAAATTCTTGCAATTATGTTCAAAAATCAAAATGCTCATGAAATCAAAACTATGTTTGCTTGACTAAATCTACCATTTAACTAAAGTTGCTTAATCTACCAATCTCCGTGGGATCGACATCACTCTTTGTGAGTTTTATTACTTGATACGACCCGGTATACTTGCCGGTTATACGTGAAATCCAATTTTTACGTATCAGTCTTCTTCTCCTTTTGGGTTCTCTATGTTCTTGTTTGGCACCATATCTTGATCATTGGCTTCCTCTGCATTTATTGGCTTTTTGCTGCTCTCCACTTGTTTCCTTGTAGTGTCATGGTTGCTCACCAATGTTCTCCCACTCCTTAACTGAATCGCCTTACACTCTTCCTTAGGATTTGGAATTGTGTCACTTGGCAGGGAACTTGATGGCCTCTCTGTTGCAAAGTATTTAGAGAGCTGGCCTATTTGTCTTTCCATGTTCTTGATGGAAGCTTCTTGATTTTTGGCCGTCATTTCTTGATGTTTCCACAACTTGTCTATCAAGGTTTCCAGGTTAGTGATTCTTTGAGACTCTGGAGGTGCTTGTGGTTGGTTGTGAGATGTGGGTGGTTGATGATAGGTATTTTGGTTGATGGATTGGTTATGGGTTGGATAATGGTTAGAGTTGGGGTAAGTGTTTTGTGGTTTTCTGAATGAATTTTGGTTGTTGTTTTGCTGGTTGTTCCTTGGGTTATTTTGGGTTGTGTTTCTTTGCCATGACTGTTGGTTATGGTTATGGTTATCTCCCCATCTAAGGTTGGGGTGATTCTTCCAAGAAGGATTGTAGGTATCACCATAAACTTTATTCTGTCCAGAGTTTTGGTTATGCATGTACTGCACTTGCTCCTGTTGTTGCTCTTCTTGGCTTTCTTCATTCTGCATCCATACAGTTGATGATTGGCTTGTGTTCACAGCTGCTACTTGAAGGCTGTCAATCCTTTTGGCCATTTGTTCAAACTGTTGTTGAATTTGTTATTGCATCATCTTGTTTTGAGCCAAAATGGAGTCCACTCCTTCCAGTTCTAGTACCCCCTTTCTCTGTGATGGTTGGCGGGTTCTTTGATGAGCAAAGAAGTATTGATTGTTGGCCACCATGTCCACAAGATTCTGGGCTTCTTCAGCAGTTTTCATCATTTGTAATGAACCTCCAGCAGAGTGATCTAATGCCTCTTGAGATTTCAACGTCA
This sequence comes from Arachis hypogaea, assembly GCF_003086295.3. Taxonomy (NCBI): domain Eukaryota; kingdom Viridiplantae; phylum Streptophyta; class Magnoliopsida; order Fabales; family Fabaceae; genus Arachis; species Arachis hypogaea. The sequence goes on from NC_092037.1 coordinate 73,870,204, forward strand.
AGCCTTCATAGAAATTCTGCAGCACATCCCATTCATTGAACCATTCTGGGGGACACTTTTTGATTAGAGCTTTGTATCTCTCCCATGCTTCATACAAGGATTTGGCATCTAATTGGGTGAATGTCTGCACCTCAGTTTTCAGCCTGACGATCCTTTGGGGTGGGTAGAATTTGGCTAAAAATTTAGTCACCAAATCGTCCCAACTAGTGATACTTCCTTTGGGAAAGGTTTCAAGCCATTGTGCAGCCTTATCCCTTAATGAGAATGGGAATAACAAAAGCTTGTATGTTTTAGGATTCACGCCATTGGATTTGACAGTGTCACAAATCCTTAAGAAGGTGGATAAATGCTGGTTAGGATCTTCCAATGGGCTTCCTCCATAGGAATAATTGTTCTGGACAAGTGTAATGAGTTGCGGTTTTAGCTCAAAGTTGTTTGCATTGACATTGGGAGTGAGGATGCTACTCCCACAGTGTCTTGGATTTGCAAATGTGTATGAGGCCAAAACTCTCCTCTGTGGCGGATTGTTGTTGTTGTTAGCTGCTCCCCCTGGAGGATTGGGATTAGATGAATCTCCTTCTATTTCGTGATATTCTTCCTCAGATTCTTCCTCTCCAACTATACCTTTCCCTCTTTCAGCTCTTCTTATTCTCCTGAGAGTCCTCTGATCAGCATCAAATAAAATAGGAATAGCTCTCCTTGTACTTGACATACAAACAGGACAAGAGAAACACACAACCAGTGATACTTCACTCTATTGCTAGAATGAAGTTTTAGTTAGCTTAAGCAAATCCTCAAACAGTTAGTGGGTTAGTCAAAATTAAAGATAAAAAAATTGGTTGATCTAAACTACCACCTCACTTAATCATTGTCAATCTATTCAATACCCGGCAACGACGCCAAAAACTTGATGTGCAGAAAACAATCCGACACAAAACTCACCGGCAAGTGCACCGGGTCGCATCAAGTAATAATAACTCACATGAGTGAGGTCGATCCCACAGGGATTGAAGGATTGAGCAACTTTTGTTTAGTGGTTGAATTAGTCAAGCAAACAAGTGTTGATTGTGTGAATTTGTGTTGACAGAATTTAAATTGCATAGAATGTAAAGGGGAGTGGGTGATTTGCAGGAAATTAAAGGGAACAAAAAGAAAAAGAGCTGAATCTTAAAGTGCAAGTAATGTAAATTACAGAAACTTAAAGTGCAAGAAATGTAAATGGCTTGAATTATAAAGGGAATCGGGAAGTGGATTTGCAGAAATTAGACAAGGAAAAGTAAATTGCAATAAACAGAAGAGTAGAAGAGAAATTAAAATGAAAACTCCAGATCTCAGGACCCAAGAGACTAGATAACCAAGTCTAGATCTCAATGCCTTCCTAGATCAAAATTCAGAATTCAATAGCAAGAAATGTAAATATCAAGCAGTGTAATAAAGGGATTCAAATATCAATTTCTCAATTGTGCAGTAGCTCAAAACAGAGAGAGATCTCAAGGTGAGATTGAGACAGAATTTCCTCAATTCTCAACACCCAAGACTCAAATAAAGCTTTGCAGGAAAGTAAACAAGAAAACCCAGAGGAAGAGAATTCAATTCTCCTCCCAGAAACTCTCTAAAATGCCAAGTAAGCTCTCAAAAACTCCTCAGCAAAAATCACAATTCAAAAAGCTCCAAAAAACTTAAATTCTAATCTATTTATACACTCTCTTCTACTGATCTTCAAGCCTTGAATTGGGCCTTGGCCTTGATGGAATTGGGTTAATAGTAACCTCCGTTGATTGCTCTAGGTGTTGGGAAGAAATCCACTTGTGAACCGGACCATGCAACTTTCACGTTTGAGCCAACGTTTGAGGCAAACGTTGACTCAAACGTTGCCATGTGCGAACTTATGCAGCAGCCCATTCTTGCTGTCATCCACGTTTGGCTCAACGTTTGAGGTCAAACGTGAGCTCAAACGTGGATCCTCCCAAGCTCCTTTTTGGCCAACGTTTGGCCCAACGTTTGAGGCAAACGTTGGCACAAACGTGGCTCAACAATCATCATCAATCAGGAGTCTCTTCCTTGCTAAGATATAGCCAACGTTTGACCTCACGTTTGAGGCAAACGTTGGCGCAAACGTTGCATGCTTCCAGGATGCCATTTTCCTTCATTTTGGCGCCAACGTTTGACCTCACGTTTGAGGCAAACGTTGGCGCAAACGTTGCCTTCCCCTGCTTCTTTTCTTAGCCAACGTTTGCCTCAACGTTTGAGGCAAACGTTGGCACAAACGTTTGCCTCAACGTTTGAGGCAACTGTTGGCGCAAACGTTGAGGCCTCCGAGGGTGTTGATTTCAGCCAATGTTTGACCTCACGTTTGAGGCAAATGTTGGCTCAAACGTTGGCTTCTCCCAGGGGCTTGCTTTCATCCAACGTTTGCCTCAACGTTTGAGGCAAACATTGGCGCAAACGTTAGCTTCTTCCAGGGCATTCTTCATCTTCTTGCAACCTCCTTCCAAGCTTTGTTTCACCTATCATCAATCAATCAAAAACATCAAAGCTATGCTTCAAATCATGAGATTGTTTCTCTTCCATAATATATGACAAATATAGCACAAAATCTCATGAAAATGCATCATTTTATACATGATTGATTGAGTCAAAGATAACATGAATTTCAACCCAATTGGCTTACTTATGGCTTAAGAAAGTGCATAAAACTAATTGAAAACAAAGAAAAAGACTAGTAAAACTAGGCTAAGATGACTTGTCATCAATGAATCATAGGCATAGGGTGGTGGTTCTTGAAAATCACAAGGAGATTCACCATAGCCATTGGATTGATATGCATCATAGAATGGCTCTTCTTCATAATGCATTGGTGGAGGTTGTTGCCATGAGGATTGATCATATGGCTCCTCCCACCTTTAGTTGTCCCATCCTTGATACACATCTTCATTGTAGCTCCCATCACCTATAACATAGTTGTAATCACACTCATAGCCAAAATGAGAATTCATGGTGAAAAGAGAAAACAAAAATCAAAAGCTAATAGAAAATAAGAGAAACAAAATTCTACAAATAGCAAACAAAGCAAAAAGCAAGATATTCACACTATTCACATATGTACAATAACCAATAATACAACACCATTGCAATTCCCCGGCAACGGCGCCATTTTGATGATTGGATTTTTGACGGTTTAGAATTTTCCAAATGAAATCTCGTTGTAAAGTATAGTTTCTAAACCAAACAATAATCCTTTCATACAGAAAGTTGTTTGTCACTAGTACAAACCCCTAAAATTTATAAACCGAAGTATTGGAACCTCGGGTCGTTCTCCCTAGGAATTACAATAGAGTGTCTTGTTATTGGTTGTGAGTTATTTTAGGGTTTTGATATGAAGCATGAAAGATAAATGGCAAGAAAGTAAACTAAGGCCTAAAAAGGTCTTGGCAAGGGTTGGTGGTCAAGGATCTCTATCCTAATCACTAACCACAATATGAGAATTGGCAAGGATTAATCTCATTAAATCATCCTCTAACTAGTAGTAAAGGAACGTCAAATGAGCTATATCAATCCTAGTCCATAAGTCCTAACTCTCCACTAATTCAATTAGTGAGAACTAGAGTAAATGGCTCCCAGTCATCAATTACTTGGACATTAGTAACTCAAGAGTTTCCTAGTTACCTTTCCAAGCCAAGAGTATAAATTCTACTCTAAAATCCAACCAAGCATTTCATCAAACACTTGGAAGGAATAAAAGGAAAGCATAGTAAAATTGTAAGAAAAGTAAATCTACACTACTCAATTGCAAGGAATTAAACAACAACAAATCAAATGAAATTATTATGAATTACCTCTAATTGAATTGAAAGAGAATAGGAGGAACAAAAGTAGATCTACAACAAAGTATAAGAACAACATAAAGGAAATTACAAAAAAAGAATAGAGGAAGATGAATGTAACAACAAAGAATTGAGAAGATAGAAGTAGAAGAAAGCAAAGATTAAAACCTAGATCTAAGAACTAATCCTAATCCTAATCCTAGAGAGAAGTGAGAGCTTCTCTCTCTAGAAACTAACTCTAACTACTAAACTAAACTAATGGTAACTAACTTCTAAAGCATGAAAGTATGTTCATTCCCCCTTCAATCCTTGGCTTAAATAGCATCAGAAATGAGTTGGATTGGGCCCACAAGGCTTTAAAATTCGCTGGCCACGTATTGCTTTAAGTGGACCATATGGCAGCAACGACGCGTGCGCGTACAGTGCGCGTACGCGTCACCATACGTGTAGAAACTATGGCAAATCTTATATCGTTTCGAAGCCCCGGATGTTAGCTTTCTAACCCAACTGAAACCGCATCATTTGGACCTCTGTAGCTCAAGTTATGGTCGATTAAGTACGAAGAGGTCGGCATGACAGCTTTTGCGATTCCTTCATTTCTTCATGAGTTCTCCAACTTTACATACTTTTCCTTCATTCCTTTGGTCCAATCCTTGCCTCCTAAATCTGAAATCACTTAGCAAACATATCAAGGCATCTAATGGAATCAAGGAGAATTAGATTTAGCTATTTTAAGTCCTAAAAAGCGTGTTTTCACTCTTAAGCACAATTAAAGGAGAAGTTATAAAATCATGCTATTTCAATGGATAAATATGGGTAAAAGGTCATAAAATCCCTTAAATCAAGCACAAGATAAACCCTACAAATGGGGTTTATCAATTATCAAATGTTTTTTATTTAAATAATAAAAAATAAAGTCAAGCAATATCTAGTAAACAACAGATCTGTAAATTTATCATTTTTTTAATTTTTAAACTAAAAAATATTTTTTTAATTTTAATAAAATAAAAAATTTCAAAAATATCCAAATTATAAAAAAATAAAAATTTTTAAATTTTTAAATTAATTTATTCTTAATTTGTGATCAAGTGCAGCAAAAAAAAGTCAACTGTCTGGGTGTAGCATTATCCGGTGAATAAAAAAATAAAAAAATTTTAAAAAATTAAAAATTTTAAAAAACTAAATTTTTTTTGAAATTTTAAATTATATTCTTAAATGTTTTTTATTAAATAATAAAAATAAAATAAAGTCTAGTAATATCTAATAAACAACAGATCTGTAAATTTATTTTTTTTAATTTTTAAACTAAAAAAATATTTTTTTCTAATTATAAAAAATTAAAAAATTCCAAAAAATAAAAAATTAAAAGTTTAAATTTTTTGAATTAATTTATTCTCAATTTATGAACAAGTGCAGCAAAATAGTCAACTGTCTGGGTGTAGCAGTATCCGGTGAAAAAAAACTAAAAATATTTTTAAAAAATTAAAAATTTTTAAAAATTTTTTTATTTTTGAATTTTTAAATTATATTATTAAATGTTTTACATTTAAATAAGAAAAATAAAATAAAGTCCAACAATATCTAGTAAACAACAGATTTGTAAATTTACTATTTTTTTAAAATTTTAAACTAAAAAAATATTTTTTTCTAGTTGTAAAAAAATAAAAAATTCCAAAAATATCCAAAAAATAAAAAAAATTAAAATTTTTAAATTTTTAAATTAATTTATACTTAATTTGTGACAATTATCCGGTGAATAAAAAAAAATATTTTTAAAAAAATAAAAAACAAAATTTTTTACTTTTGAATTTTTAAATTATATTATTAAATGTTTTTTATTTAAATAATAAAAAATAAAGTCCAGCAATATCTAGTAAACAACAGATCTGTAAATTTATTATTTTTTTTAATTTTTAAACTAAAAAAATATTTTTATTTAATTGTAATAAAATAAAAAATTTCAATAATATCCAAAAAAAATAAAAAAATATAAATTTTAAATTTTTTAAATTAATTTATTCTTAATTTGTGAATAAGTGCAGCAAAAAAAGTCAACTGTTTGGGTGTAGCATTATCCGGTGAATAAAAATTTTTTAAAAAAAACTAAAAATTTTAAAAAACTAAATTCTTTATTTTTTAATTTTTAAAATATATTATTAAATGATTTTTCTTTAAATAATAAAAAAAAGTCCAGTAATATCTCGTAAACAACAGATCTGTAAATTTACTATTTTTTTAAATTTTAAACTAAAAACAAATTTTCTAGTTGTAAAAAAATAAAGAATTCCAAAAATATCTTAAAAAATAAAAAAAATTAAAATTTTAAATTTTTTAAATTAATTTATTCTTAATTTGTGAACAAGTCCAGCAAAAAAAGTCAACTGTCTAAGTGTAGCATTATCCAGTGAATAAAAAAATAAAAATTATTTTTAAAAAAATAAAAAATTTTAAAAAACTAATTTTTTTACTTTTGAATTTTTAAATTATATTATTAAATGTTTTTTATTTAAATAATAAAAAAATAAAGTCCAGCAATATCTAGTAAACAACATATCTGTAAATTTATTATCTTTTTAATTTTTAAACTAAAAAAATATTTTTTTAATTGTAATAAAATAAAAAATTTCAAAAATATCCAAAATATAAAAAAAATAAAAATTTTTAAAATAATTTATTCTTAATTTGTGAACAAGTGCAGCAAAAAAAGTCAACTGTTTAGGTGTAGCATTATCCGGTGAATAAAAAATTTAAAAAAAAAACTAAAAATTTTAAAAAACTAAATTCCTTATTTTTTAATTTTTAAATTATATTATTAAATATTTTTTATTTAAATAATAAAAAAAGTCCAATAATATCTCGTAAACAACAGATCTGTAAATTTACTATTTTTTTTCAAATTTTAAACTAAAAAAAATTTCTAGTTGTAAAAAAATAAAAATTCCAAAAAAATAAAAAAATTAAAATTTTAAATTTTTTAAATTAATTCATTATTAATTTGTGAACAAGTGCAGCAAAAAAAGTCAAATGTCTGGGTGTAGCATTATCCGGTGAAAAAAATTAAAAATATTTTTAAAAAAATAAAAAATTTTAAGAAACTAAATTTTTTATTTTTGAATTTTTAAATTATATTATTAAATGTTTTAAATTTAAATAAGAAAAATAAAATAAAATCCAGCAATATCTAGTAAACAACATATCTGTAAATTTATTATTTCTTTTAAATTTTAAATTAAAATAATATTTTTTCTAGTTGTAAAAAAATAAAAATTTCTAAAAATATCCAAAAAAAATTAAATTAATTTATTCTTAATTTGTGAACAAGTACAGCAAAAAAAGTCAGCTGTTTCGGTGCAGCATTAACCGGTGAATAAAAAAATTAAAAATTTTTTAAAAAAATTAAAAATTTTAAAAAACTAAATTTTTTAATGTTGAATTTTTAAATTATATTATTAAATTTTTTTATTTAAATAATAAGAAAAATAAAGTCCAGCGATATCTAGTAAATAATTGATCTATAAATTTATTATTTTTTTAATTTTAAACTAAAAAATATTTTTTTATAGTTGTAAAAAAATTAAAAATTCCAAAAAATAAAAATTTTTAATTTTTTAAAATAATTTATTCTTAATTTGTGTACTAGTGCAGCAAAAGAAGTCAACTGTCTGGGTGTAGCATTATCCAGTGAAAAAAATTAAAAATATTTTTAAAAAAATTAAAAAATTTTAAAAAACTAAATTCTTATTTTTGAATTTTTAAATTATATTATTAAATGTTTTACATTTAAATAAGAAAAATAAAATAAAGTCCAGCAATGTCTAGTAAATAACATATTTGTAAATTTATTATTTTTTTTTAATTTTAAACTAAAAATATTTTTTCTAGTTGTAAAAAAATAAAAATTCTAAAAATATCCAAAAATTAAAAAAAATTAAAATTTTTAATTTTTTAAATTAATTTATACTTAATTTGTGAACAAGTGCACCAAAAAAAAAGTCAATTGTCTAGGTCTAGCATTATCCGGAGAATAAAAAAATAAAAAAAATTTTAAAAAATTAAAAATTTTAAAAAACTAAAATTTTTTGTTTTTGAATTTTTACATTATATTATCAAATGTTTTTTATTTAAATAATAAAAAATAAAGTCCAACAATATCTAGTAAACAACAGATCTGTAAATTTATCATTTTTTTAATTTTAAACTAAAAAATATTTTTATTTAATTTTAATAAAATAAAAAATTTCGAAAATATCCAAAAAATAAAAAAATTAAAATTTTTAAATTTTAAATTAATTTATTCTTAATTTGTGATCAAGTGCAGCAAAAAAAGTTAACTGTCTGGGTGTAGCATTATTCGGTGAATAAAAAATATTTTAAAAAAACTAAAAATTTTAAAAAACTAAATTTTTTACTTTTAAATTATATTATTAAATGTTTTTTATAAGTCCAGCAATATCTAGTAAACAACAGATCTGTAAATTTATTATTTTTTAAATTTTAAATTAAAAAAATATTTTTTTCTAGTTGTAAAAAAATAAAAAATTCCAAAAATATCCAAAAAATAAAAAAAATAAAATTTTAAATTAATTTATTCTTAATTTGTGAACAAGTACAGCAAAAAAAGTCAACTGTCTAGGTGTAGCTGATGACAGGTCATCTTAGCCTAGTTTCACTAGTCTTTTTTCTTTGTTTTCAATAGATTTTATGCACTTTCTTAAGCCATAAGCCAATTGGGTAGAATTTCATGTTTCCTTTGATTCAATCAACCATGGATAAATTGATGCATTTTCATTAGGGCTGGGCATGGTTTGGATTTTTATAAATCCAAACTGGATCCATTTCAGAACCAGTTTTATGGTTCATGAAACCAAACCAGAACTGGATTGAAGAGAGAAACAGGTTCTAAATCGGTTTGGAAAAACAAAAACCAGTTTTAAACCGCTTTTAGATTTTTAATCAAGTTTTATTTATAAACCGGTTTTAAATCCAGTTTTACATATAAAACCGGTTTTAAATCTGAAAAGGGAAACATTAGAATGAAATCTGAAACCAACTTCTCCACTTAGAGCCAAATCCCTTTTCCCTCTAAAGAATACTAATTGCCCCATCCAAAAGTATTGATGGGAATTATTTTGGTTGAGACAAGAATCTCTTCCAAAACAACACCAATCTAACCGGCAAGTGCACCGGGTCGCATCAAGTAATAAAACTCACGGGTGTGAGGTCGATCCCACAGGGATTGAAGGATTGAGCAATTTTAGTTTAGTGGTTGATTTAGTCAAGCGAATCAAGATTTGGTTGATTGATGGGTAACTTGCAGAATTTAAATTGCATTGAAAGTAAAGAGAACAAGAATTAAATTGCTGAATCTTAAAGAGCAAGAAAGTAAATGGCGGAAACCTAAAGAGCAAGTAATGTAAATTGCAAGAATCTTAAATGACAAGAAATGTAAATGGCTTGAAATGTAAAGGGGATTGGGACTTGGATTTGCAGGAATTAAACACAGAAAAGTTAAATTGCATCAAACAGAAAGTAAATGGGAATTGGGGTCGAGTCAGACTCAAGCATAAAAGTAAATGAACAAGTAAGGCAAGAAATAGGAAATTGAAAGAATGAATCAAGATCTCAGGACCCAAGAGACGAGAAAACCAAGTCTAGATCTCAATGCCTTCCTAGATCCAACAAGAACAATAGCAAGGAAATTGTAAATTGCAAAGAGATTAGATGAAGAAGTAATGAACCGAATTGGAAATTAGAGTGCAGTGAAAATCAACAGAGAGATCTAAGGTGAGATTGAAACAGAATTCCTTCAATTCTCTAACCCAAGATCAAGACAAGTGTAGTTGAAATTGAAAGCAATTAAACTCAGAAAGTAAAGATCATTCAAGCTCCCAAAACCACAAGAAAACTCTCTCAAAATTCAAAAAGGAAGCTCCCCGAATAACTTGAATTCTAGCCTATTTATACACTTTCTTCAATTGATCTTCAAGCCTTGAATTGGGCCTTTGCTCTTGGTGGAATTGGGTTGAAAGAGGCCTTGGTTGATTGCTCTTGAAGTTTGGAGAGAAACCCAAGTGAATCAATTGAACCGGATTTGAGTTTTGCAAAGTTGGATTTAAAGTTAGCCTCAAAGTTAGGGGGCTAACTTTGAGGCCAACTTTTTTTAGCAGCAAACCCACTTTCCTGCATCTCACGTTGGTGCCAACGTTAGGGGGCTAACTTTGACCCTAACGTTGGCCTTGCCTTGTATTGGTGTGGCGCCAACGTTAGCCCAAAAGTTAGGGGGCTAACGTTGGCGCAAACGTTGGCACACCCTGGAGGAGAAGTCTCATGCCAACGTTAGCCTCCAAGTTAGGGGGCTAACGTTGGCGCAAACTTTGAGTGCCCAGGGAGAAAATTTTAACTTCTCAAGTTAGCCTTCAAGTTAGGGGGCTAACTTTGAGGCTAACTTTTTCACCAAAAGTTTGTGCCAAAGTTTGAGGGCTAACTTCAAGTCCAACTTCATTTATTCCTGGTTCAATTTCACTTGTTTCATTGTCTCCTCTTTGCTTCTAGCCGTTCTTTCTTGCTTCAACTATTTTCCAAGCTTTCTTCACCTATCATAAATCAACCAAACGCATCAAAGCTATGCTCAAAATCATGAGATGATCATTCTATCATAATATGCACCAATTATGGCATCAAACCTCATGAAATTGCATTAATTCACATATGGTTGGTTCAATCAAAGGAAGCATGAAAATCTACCTAAATTAGCTTGCTTAAGCCTCAAGAAAGTGCATAATTCAATTAAAAACAAAAGAAAGAGACTAGTAAAACTAGGCTAAGATGACTTGTCATCAAGTATCATGAGTTTTCTCAAAAGATTAATGTCATTTCTTCATCCTTGCATATCATACCACTTTATTTACAACCAAATCAGCATCCAAAATCCATCTTCCTGCAATGGAAGCATTCTGGTCGGAAAGAGTTCCCCCTAAACTTGGCTTATTTTCACTTGATTAAAAAAATTCTCAATACATGGCAATAGGCACTAGCTTCATAAAATTAAAAGAGGAAATCAAAGAAATACAAAAAAGAAAGATCTTTAAAGAAGGATTTAAGGAGCAATACCGTCAACAGTATCTGTGCAAAGAATTCATTCTATAAAGGTTTTCCAAAAAATAGAAAAGGAGGAAATAGACATAGAATACAATGAAATTCAACCACCAATGAACAATAGAGACCACAGTGGAATTTGTCGGGAAAATCAAAGAAAAGGTGAAATGTGATGTCAAATGTGTGGTAAAATACAAAACAGCTTTAAAAAATGTTCGTGTCACTTGTATTCTCCCCATGCCATCATTCAAGATCAACTCAACATAGTATCCCCATAATTGCCCTTGGCAAGACACTAGTTGGAATTATTACATATTCTGGGCAATGGCTAAACTTTCTAGTAAGAACAGATTTGGGTTTATATCTGCGTTATTATAAGTTGTGATTCACAACAGAACTACCTAGTGTTCCAACATCCCCAATGAAGTGAAATCTAACAGCATCAATATGCATGGCAAAATCATGATAAATCAGATTCTTTGCAAAATGTACACCACTATTATAGTCATACAAAGAATAAAGATAATACAAATCCTAAAATTTCATTAAATTCATATACTTGTTTGTATATGCACACTTTGCATTCTAGAAAAGAGTTAAAAGAAGAAGAATAAGGGAGTGGGCAAGGTGGATCACACCTTCACGCTTATTATAGGCTTCTTCAGATATTGTATATTTTTCCACTAATGAAGTATCTTCCAGCCAGCCACCAGATGCAACAGATGATGGATCAAGATCTACAACATATAAACAAAACCTGCCAAAGAAGAACACAAAAATTCATCATTTGAAGTGTTCTTACTATCCCTCTTATGCAGCATTGTTCAAATTCATCATTCATCTCTGCAAATTAATCATGATATTGAGCCCATAACCATATGAAACCTTACCCCTATCCTTACTTATAAACAACTTTAACATCATTATATGGCAATATTCTAAAATTTCCATGTCCTCTAAGACCAAGAGTCCTCATGTAATTGCAATGGTGCCTTAACTCTACCTCTTTCAACAAATAAATTGGCACAACTAGCATGAAAGAATTGATCAATCATCATAATATAAAACCAACTTCCTTTCTCTTATGGCAGACCAAAGCACATGCATATTTTAGTGACCAAACATTATATGACGTTCTCAGGTAAAAAATATATCCGGCAAAATTGGGTCTATCACTGCTTATTACAATATTACTATTCTATACATAATGCATGCTCCCTAGTCCAAATTTGATAAAGTAATCTACTCATCATTAAGAAATCATCTTGAAATTTCCCAGATTCAATAGCAGGCAATCTTCTCAGGAGACTTGACACTTGTCTTAACAGTGAATTTTCACAAGGAACGTCACCTGCATTTTAAACAAAGGTTGAAACAATAGTTACTAATGGAAGTTTCAACAAATGTGGACCATGTATGATAATATTGTTCAAGCCAGAAACAGAAATACTTCCCATGGAAACACTGTGCACCTATTAACTTGAATGTGGCTTAGCAAACTAGTTGAGTGTTGAATTTGCTTAAAATATGTGATAAATAAAAACTTCAAAATTAGATTTTTCTTAGCAGAGATTAAGCTACATAAATGGCAGAATGCAGATAGACCAATAGAAAATCCTACTAGTAAATAAATAACCCCCCCCATTTTTTTTAAAAAAAGAAAATGATTACTTTATGAATTGATGACTTTGATCCTAAATCTTATCAGTTCATCAAGGATTCAACTACTACTTAGTTTAATTAGATATTTTTCAACAAAAAGTGAACCACAGTGAAGAAGAAACTTACAGCTGGATCCATTGAAATTGAGAGTTCAAATGTTCAATACTGAGAGATTTTAAAATCTGCACATTCAATCCATTGAAGTGAAGAAGTCAGTATACTCATGAAGGAACAAAACAAAACAAATCAACAAAATAGAAAAAACCCAGATAAAACTCAAAACTCAGAACAAGGGCAAGGAGGAGGCTTACCTCAATTGATGAGCATGAGCTCCGGTGAGCCACCAACGAAAGAAGAAGAGAACCGAAAAAGAGAGAAGACAGAGTCGCGAATGGGAGGTCGAGGACTCGAGGCAGAGAGACAGAGTCTCAAATCAAAGTGAAGACTGAAGACTCGAAGAGGTAGAGGCCGACGAACCACCGGCGAGCTCCGACGAGAGGCAGAGAAGAAGAAATGTTGACGGTGGATTTGTCGGAGAGTGGATTTGGTTTCGTTGAAGGGGATTTGTTGAAGAGGAGAAGACTCAAAAATCAAAATTAGGGTTTTTTTAGATCTGGATTTTAATTTAAATCTGGATTTGGATCCGGTTTAAAACCATTTAAATGGATTGGATCAAAAACCAAACTATAAAATAAATATAATTTGGTTTGGATTTTTTTTTGGTTTAAAACTGGGTTTTTTAAATGGTTTGGTTTGGATTTTTTTAAAATGGTTTGGATCCCATTTTTTTGCCCACCCCTAATTTTCATGAGATTTTGTGCTATAATTGTCATATATTATGAAAGAGAAACAATCTCATGATTTGGAGCATAGCTTTGATGCTTTTGATTGATTGATGATAGGTGAAAAAGCTTTGAAGAAGGTTGAAGAAAGGGAGGATAGCCAAAAGCAAAAAGAGGAATTTAAGTTTGAGCTCAAGTTTGCCTCAAGCTTGAAATCAAACTTGAGGAAGAGCAAAATTTCATCCTGGGAAGCCAAAAGCTTGCGCCAACGTTTGCCTCAAACTTGAGGTCAAACGTTGGCCACATCCTAGCTCAAAAAATCCTCACCCAGGGGCCACCAAGTTTGCGCCAACGTTTGCCTCAAACTTGAGGTCAAACGCTGGGCCAAAGAGGAACAAGGAAGAGCCAAGTTTGAGTCCAAGTTGGACCTCAAACTTGGACTCAAACACCAATGGCAGAAGAAAGGCCTTGCTGCATAATAAAACGCGTGACCAAGTTTGAGCCAAAGTTGGCCTCAAACTTTGACTCAAACTTGAATGGTTCATGGCCCGGTTCAAGCCATAGGTTCTTCCCAAGGTTAAAAGCATTCAACGGAGGCTATTGTCAACCCAATTCCATCAAGAGTAAAGGCCCAATTCAAGGCTTGAAGACCATTAGAAGAAAGTGTATAAATAGTTTAGATTTTAAGTTTTAGGGAGGCTTTTACTTTTAGAATTTTTCTAGCTTACGGATTAGAGCTCATTTTTGGATTTTTCATTGTTGTTTTGAGTTTGATTTAGAGTTTTCGGGGGAATTGGAGAGGAGAATTGAATTCTCTTCCTTGAGATTTTCTTCCCCTTCGTTTTTTTACTTTGCTTCGAGTTTGGGTGTTGAGATTTGAAGAAATTCTGTTTCAATCTTACCTCACTGTTTGATTTACCGAACCATTTTGAGAAATTGAACTTTGGATTTACTTTTCTACATTGCTCTCTTCTTTAATTTTGCAATCGCTCTCTAAATTTGGATCTAGGAAGGCATTGAGATCTAGACTTAGTTATCTAGTCTCTTGGGTCCTGAGATCTGCTGGTTTTCATTTTAATTTCTTTGATTGAATACTTCTCCAAGTTCATTTTCATTTCCGTTTGATATCCGGTTCATTTGAATCCATCTTCTCCTCTTCCGTTTGTTAAATTTTACTTTTCTTTGTTTAATTTCTGCAAACCCACATCCCTGACCCATTTACAATTCAAGCCATTTACATTTCTTGCACTCTAAGCTTCTGCAATTTACATTTCTTGCGTTCTAAGTTTCTGCCATTTAATTTCTTGTTCTTTAAGATTCAGCACTTTTATTTTCTGTTCTCTTTAATTTACTGCAATTTACCCTTTCCCTTTACATTTCATGCAATTTAGCTTTTGTCAATCACAAATCACACAACTCAACTTCTATTTGCTTGACTAAATCAACCACTAAGCTAAAATTGCTCAATCCTTCAATCCCTGTGGGATCGACCTCACTCCCGTGAGTTTTATTACTTGATGCGACCCGGTACACTTGCCGGTGAGTTTTGTGTCGGATCGTTTTTCGCACATCAGTAGCATTATCCGATGAATAAAAAATAAAAAAGTATTTTTAAAAAAATTAAAAATTTTAAAAAACTAAAATTTTTATTGTTGAATTTTTAAATTATATTATTAAATTTTTTTATTTAAATAATAAGAAAAATAAAGTCCAGCAATATCTAGTAAACAACAGATCTGCAAATTTATTATTTTTTTAAATTTTAAACTAAAAAAATATTTTTTTCTAGTTGTAAAAAAATAAAAAATATCGAAAATATCCAAAAAATAAAAAAAATTAAAATTTCAATTTTTTAAATTAATTTATTCTTAATTTGTGAACAAGTGCAGCAAAAAAAGTCAACTGTCTATGTGTAGCATTATCCGGTGAATAAAAAAATAAAAAATATTTTTAAAAAAAATAAAAATTTTAAAAAACTAAATTTTTTATTTTGAATTTTTAAATTATATTATTCACTGTTTTTATTTAAATAATAAAAAAATAAAGTCCAGCAATATCTAGTAAACAACAGATCTATAACTTTATTATTTTTTTAATTTTAAACTAAATTTTTTTCTAGTTGTAAAAAAATTCCAAAAATATCCAAAAAATTCAAAAATTAAAAATTTAAATTTTTTAAATTAATTTATTGTTAATTTGTGAACAAGTGCAGCAAAAAAAGTCAACTGTTTGGGTGTAGCTTTATCCGGTGAAAAAAATAAAAATATTGTTAAAAAATACAAAATTTTAAGAAACTAAATTTTTTATTTTTGAATTTTTAAATTATATTATTAAATGTTTTAAATTTAAATAAGAAAAAATAAATAAATTCCAACAATATCTAGTAAACAACAGATCTGTAAATTTATTATTTTTTTCATTTTAAAATAAAAAAAATATTCTTTTCTTGTTGTAAAAAAAATTCCTAAAATATCCAAAAAATAAAAAAAATTTAATTAATTTATTCTTAATTTGTGAACAAGTACAGCAAAAAAAGTCAACTGTCTGGGTGTAGCATTATCCAGTAAATAAAAAATAAAAAATATTTTTAAAAAAATTAAAAATTTTAAAAAACTAAATTTTTTATTTTTTAATTTTAAATTATATTATTAAATGTTTTTTATTTAAATAATCAGAAAAATAAAGTCCAGCAATATCGAGTAAACAACAGATCTGAAAATTTATTATTTTTTATAAATTTTAAACTAAAAAAATATTTTTTTCTAGTTGTAAAAAAATAAAAAATTCCAAAAATATCCAAAAAATAAAAAAATTAAAATTTCAATTTTTTAAATTAATTTATTCTTAATTTGGTAACAAGTACAGCGAAAAAAGTCAACTGTGTAGGTGTAGCATTATCCGGTGGAAAAATAGTTAAAAATATTTTTAAAAAGATTAAAAAATTTTAAAAAACGAATTTTTTTATTTTTGAATTTTTAAATTATATTATTAAATGTTTTACACTTAAATAAGAAAAATAAAATAAAGTCAAGCAATATCTAGCAAACAACAGATATGTAAATATATTATTTTTTTAAAATTTATACTAAAAAAATAATTTTTTCTTGTTGTAAAAAAATAAAAAAATTCCAAAAATATCCAAGAAATAAAAAAATTAAAATTTTTAAATTTGTAAATTAATTTATTCTTAGTTTGTGAACAAGTTCAGCAAAAAAAGTCAACTGTTTGGGTGTAGCATTATCCGGTGAATAAAAAAATAAAAAATATTTTTAAAAAAATTAAAAATTTTAAAAAACTAAATTTTTTAATGTTGAATTTTTAAATTATATTATTAAATTTTTTTTATTTAAATAATAAGAAAAATAAGTCCAGCGATATCTAGTAAACAATAGATCTATAAATTTATTATTTTTTTAATTTTAAACTAAAAAATATTTTTTTACAGTTGTAAAAAAATAAAAAATTCCAAAAAATAAAAATTTTAAATTTTTTAAAATAATTTATTCTTAATTTGTGAACTAGTGCAGCAAAAAAAGTCAACTGTCTGGGTGTAGCATTATCTAGTGAAAAAATTAAAAATATTTTTTAAAAAATTAAAAAATTTTAAAAAACTAAATTCTTATTTTTTAATTTTTAAATTATATTTTTAAATGTTTTACATTTAAATAAGAAAAATAATATAAAGTCCAGCAATGTCTAGTAAATAACAGATTTGTAAATTTATTATTTTTTTTAATTTTAAACTAAAAAATATTTTTTGTTAGTTGTAAAAAAATAAAAATTCGAAAAATATCCAAAAAATAAAAAAATTAAAAGTTTTAAATTTTTAAATTAATTTATACTTAATTTGTGAAGAAGTGCAGAAACAAAAAGTCAATTTTCTAGGTCTAGCATTATCCGGAAAATAAAAAAATAAAAAAATATTTTTTAAAAAAATTAAAAATTTTAAAAAACTAAAATTTTTTAATTTTTAATTTTTACATTATGTTATCAAATGTTTTTTATTTAAATAATAAAAAATAAAGTCCAACAATATCTAGTAAACAACAGATCTGTAAATTTATCATTTTTTTAATTTTTAAAATAAAAAATATTTTTATTTAATTTTAATGAAATAAAAATTTTTGAAAATATCCAAAAATAAAAAAATAAAAATTTTTAAATTTTTAAATTAATTTATTCTTAATTTGTGATAAAGTGCAGCAAAAAAAAGTCAACTGTCTGGGTGTAGCATTATCCGGTGAATAAAAAATATTTTTAAAAAAACTAAAAATTTTAAAAAAATAATTTTTTTACTTTTGAATTTTTAAATTATATTATTAAATGTTTTTTATTTAAATAATAAAACATAAAGTCCGGCAATTTCTAATAAACAACAGATTTGTAAATTTATTATTTTTTTAAATTTTAAATTAAAAAAATATTTTTTTCCAGTTGTAAAAAATAAAAAATTCCAAAAATATCCAAAAAATAAAAAAAATAAAATTTTAAATTAATTTATTTTTAATTTGTGAACAAGTCTAGCAAAAAAAGTCAACTGTCTAGGTGTAGCATTATCCGGTGAATAAAAAATAAAAAATATTTTTAAAAAAATTAAAAATTTTAAAAAACTAAATTTTTTTTTGAATTTTTAAATTATATTATTAAATTTTTTTTATTTAGATAATAAAAAAAATAAAGTTCAGCAATATCTAGTAAACAACATATCTATAACTTTATTTTTTTAATTTTAAACTAATTTTTTTTCTAGTTGTAAAAAAATAAAAATTCCAAAAATATCCATAAAATTAAAAAATTAAAAATTTAAATTTTTTAAATTAATTTATTGTTAATTTGTGAACAAGTGCAGCAAAAAAAGTCAATTGTTTGGGTGTAGCTTTATCTGGTGAAAAAAATAAAAAATTTTTAAAAAAATTAAAAATAATAAGAAACTAAATTTTTTATTTTTGAATTTTTAAATTATATTATTAAATGTTTTAAATTTAAATAAGAAAAAATAAATAAATTCCAGCAATATCTAGTAAACAACAGATCTGTAAATTTATTATTTTTTTAAAATTTTAAAATAAAAAAATATTCTTTTCTTGTTGTAAAAAAATTCCTAAAATAGCCAAAAAATAAAAAAAATTAATTCATTTATTCTTAATTTGTGAACCAGTACAGCAAAAAAGTCAACTGTCTTGGTGTAGCATTATCCGGTAAATAAAAAATAATAAATATTTTTAAAAAAGTTAAAAATTTTAAAAAACTAAATTTTTATTTTTGAATTTTTAAATTATATTATTAAATTTTTTTTATTTAAATAATAAAAAAAGTCCAATGATATCTAGTAAACAACATATCTATAAATTTATTATTTTTTTAAATTTTAAACTAAAAGAATATTTTTTCTACTTGTAAAAAAATAAAAAATTCTAAAAATTTCTAAAAAATTAAAATTTTAAATTTTTTAAATTAATTTATTCTTAATTTGTGAACAAGTCAGCAAAAAAAAGTCAACTATCTAGGTGTAGCATTATTCGGTGAATAAAAAAATAAAAATATTTTTTAAAAAATTAAAAATTTTAAAAAACTAAATTTTTTATATTTGAATTTTTACATTATATTATTCAATTTTTTTATTTAAATAATAAAAAAGTCCAGCAATATCTAGTAAACAACAGATTTGTAAATTTATTATTTTTTTAAATTTTAGACTAAAAAATTTTTTTTCTAGTTGTAAAAAAATAAAGAATATCAAAAATATCCAACAAAATAAAAAAATTCAAATTTTATATTTTTTAAATTAATTTATTCTTAATTTGTGAACAAGTCCAGCAAAAAAAGTCAACTGTCTCGGTGTAGCATTATCTGGTGAATAAAAAAATAAAAAATATTTTTAAAAAGAATTAAAAATTTTAAAAAACTAAATTTTTTACTTTTGAATTTTTAAATTAGATTATTAAATGTTTTTTTAAATAATAAAAAAAATAAAGTCCAGCAATATCTAGTAAACAACAAATCTGTAAATTTATTATTTTTTAAAAATTTTAAACTAAAAAAATATTATTTTCTAGTTGTAAAAAAATAAAAATTTCAAAAATATCCAAAAAATAAAAAAATTAAAATTTTAAAATTTTAAAATTAATTTATTCTTAATTTGTGAACAAGTGCAGCAAAAAAATCAATTGTCTAGGTGTAGCATTATCTGGTGAATAAAAAAATTAAAAAAATTTTAAAAAAATTTAAAATTTAAAAAAACTAAATTTTTTATTTTTGAATTTTTAAATTATATTATTAAATGTTTTACATTTAAATAAGAAAAATAAAATAAAGTCCAGCAATATCTACTAAGTAGCAAATTTGTAAGTTTATTATTTTTTAATTTTTAAACTAAATTCTTTTTTATATTTGTAAAGAAATTAAAAAATTCCAACAATATCCAAAAAATAAAAAAATTAAAATTTTAAATTTTTTAAATTAATTTTTTCTTAATTTGTGAACAAGTACAACAAAAAAGTCAACTGTCCGGCACTATCTGATGAATAAAAGAATAAAAAATAATTTTAAAATATTAAAAATTTTAAAAAATAAATTTTTTATTTTTGAATTTTTAAATTATATTATTAAATGATTTATATTTAAATAAGAAAAATAAAATAAAGTCTAGCAATATCTAGTAAACAACAGAGAAATTTATTATTTTTTTTAAATTTTAAATTGAAAAAATATTTTTTTCTAGTCGAAAAAAAATTTCAAAAATATCCAAAAAATAAAAAAATAAAAATTTTAAATTTTTTAAATTAATTTATTCTTAATTTGTGAACAAGTACAGTAAAAAAAAGTCAACTGTCTAGGTTTAGCATTATCCGGTGAATAAAAAATATTTTTAAAAAATTAAAAATTTCAAAAAACTAAATTCTTTATTTTTTAATTTTTAAATTATATTATAAAATGTTTTTTATTTAAATAATAAAAAAAAGTTCAGCAAAATCTCAAAAACAACAGATCTGTAAATTTACTATTTTTTTTAAATTTTAAACAAAAAATTTTTTTCTAGTTGTAAAAAAGTAAAGAATTCCAAAAATATCCAAAAAATAAACAAATTAAAATTTTAAATTTTTTAAATTAATTTATTCTTAATTTGTGAACAAGTCCAACAAAAAAGGTCAACTGTCTGGGTGTAGCATTATCCGGTGAATAAAAAAATAAAAAATATTTTTAAAATATTAAAATTTTAAAAAACTAAATTTTTTATTTTTGAATTTTTAAATTATATTATTAAAGGTTTTTTATTTAAATAATAAAAAAGTAATTTCCAGTAATATCTAGTAAACAACAGATCTATAACTTTATTATTATTTTTTTTAATTTTAAACTAAATTTTTTTCTCGTTGTAAAAAAAAATAAAAAATTCAAAAAATATCCAAAAAAATAAAAAAATTAAAATTTTACATTTTTTATTTATTATTAATTTGTGAACAGGTGCAGCAAAAAAAGTCAACTATTTAGGTGTAGCATTATCCGGTGAAAAAATATTATAAATTTTAAGAAACTAAATTTTTTTTGAATTTTTAAATTATATTATTAAATGTTTTAAATTAAATAAGAAAAATAAAATAAAGTCCAGCAATATTTAGTAAACAATAGATTTGTAAATTTATTAATATTTTTTTTAATTTTAAACTAAAAAAATATTTTTTTCTAGATGTAAAAAAATAAAAAATTCCAAAAATAACCACAAAAAATTAAAATTTTTAATTAATTTATTCTTAATTTGTGAACAAGGAAAGCAAAAAAAAGTCAACTGTCTGGGTGTAGCATTATCCGGTGAATAAAAAAATAAAAAATATTTTTAAAAAATTAAAATTTTTAAAAAACTAATTTTTTATTTTTGAATTTTTAAATTATATTATTAAAAGTTTTTTATCTAAATAATAAAAAAATAAAGTCTAGCAATATCTACTAAACAAAAGATCTGTAAATTTATTATTTTTTAACTTTTAGACTAAAATTTTTTTTCTAGTTGTAAAAAAATAAATAATTTCAAAAATATCCAACAAAATAAAAAAATTTTAAAAATTTTTTAAATTAATTTATTCTTAATTTGTAAACAAGTGCAGCAAAAAAAAGTCAATTGTCTTGGTGTAGCATTATCCGATGAATAAGAAAATAAAAAATATTTTTTAAAAAAATTAAAAATTTTAAAAAACTAAATTTTTTATTTTTGAATTTTTACATTATATTATTAAATGTTTTTTATTTAAATAATAAAAAATAAAGTCCAGCAATATCTAGAAAACAACAGATCTATAAATTTATTATTTTTTTAATTTTTAAACTAAAAAATATTTTTTTCTAATTGTAATAAAATAAAAAATTTCAAAAATTTCCAAAAAATAAAAAATTAAAATATTAGATTTTTTAAATTAATTTATTCATAAATTGTGAACAAGTGCAGAAAAAAAAAGTCAACCGTTTGGGTGTAGCATTATCCGATGAATAAAAAATATTTTTAAAAAAATAAAAAATTTAAAAAAATGAAATTCTTTATTTTGAACTTTTAAATTATATTATTAAATGTTTTTTATTTAAATAATAAAAAAAGTCCAGCAATATCTCGTAAACAACAATCTATAAATTTACTATTTTTTTAATTTTAAGCTAAAAAAAGTTTTCTAGGTGTAGAAAAATAAAGACTTCCAAAAATATCCAAAAAAATAAAAAAATTAAAATTTAAAATTTTTAAATTAATTTATTCTTAATTTGTGAACAAGTGCAGCAAAAAAAGTCAACTGTCTGGGTGTAGCGTTATCTGGTGAATAAAAAAATTAAAAATATTTCAAAAAAATAAAAAATTTTAAAAAACTAAATTTTTTATTTTTGAATTTTTAAATTATATTATTAAATGTTTTACATTTAAATAAGAAAAATAAAATAAAATCCAGCAATATCCAGTAAGTAACAAATTTGTAAGTTTATTATTTTTTAATTTTTAAACTAAAATTTTTTTTCTAGTTGTAAAAAATTAAAAAATTCCAACAATACCCAAAAAATAAAATAATTAAAATTTTAAATTTTTTAAATTAATTTTTTCTTAATTTGTGAACAAGTACAACAAAAAAAGCCAACTGTCCGGCACTATCCGATGAATAAAAAAATAAAAAATATTTTTAAAAAATTAAAAATTTTAAAAAACTAAATTTTTTATTTTTTGAATTTTTAAATTATATTATTTAATGTTTTTTATTTAAATAATAAAAAAATAATGTCCACCAATATTTGGTAAACAACAGATCTGTAAATTTTTTTTATTTTTAAACTAAAAAAATATTTTTATTCTAGTTGTAAAAAAATAAAAAATCCCAAAAATATCCAAAAAATAAAAAATAAAATTTTAAATTAATTTATTCTTAATTTGTGAACAAGTACAGCAAAAAGAGTCAACTATCTGGGTGTAGCATTATCCGGTGAATAAAAAATAAAAATTATTTTTAAAAACATTAATAATTTTAACAAACTAAATTTTTTATTTTTGAATTTTTACATTATATTATTAAATATTTTTTATTTAAATAGTAAAAAAAGTCTAGCAATATCTCGTAAACAACAGATTTGTAAATTTATTATTTTTTTAAATTTTAGACTAAAATTTTTTTTCTAGTTGTAAAAAAATAAAGAATATCATAAATATCCAAAAAATTAAAATTTTAAATTTTTTAAATTAATTTATTCTTAATTTGTAAATAAGTGCAGCAAAAAAAGTCAACTATCTGGGTGTAGCATTATCAGGTGAACAAAAAAATTAAAAATATTTTTAAAAAATTAAAAATTTTAAAAAACTAAATTTTTTATTTTTGAATTTTTAAATTATATTTTTAAATGTTTTACATTTAAATAAGAAAAATAAAATAAAGTCCTGCAATATCTAGTAAGTAACAAATTTGTAAGTTTATTATTTTTTAATTTTTAAAGTAAAATTTTTTTTCTAGTCATAAAAAAATTAAAAAATTCCAAAAATACCCAAAAAATAAAAAAATTAAAATTTTTAAATTAATTTTTTCTTAATTTGTGAACAAGTACAGCAAAAAAGTCAACTTTCTGGCATTATCCGATGAATAAAAAAATAAAAAATATTTTTAAAATATTAAAAATATTAAAAAACTAATTTTTTTTTAATTTTTAAATTATATTATTAAATGTTTGTTATTTAAATAATAAAAAAATAATGTCCAGTAATATCTAGTAAACAACAATATTTTTTTATAATTATAAAAAAATACAAAATTCTAATAATATCCAAAAAATAAAAAAATTAAAATTTTAAATTTTTTGAATTAATTTATTCGTAATTTATGAACAAGTGCAGCAAAAAAAGTCAACTATCTCGGTGTAGCATTATCCGGTGGAAAAAATTAAAAATATTTTTAAAAAGATTAAAAACTTTTAAAAAACTAAATTTTTAATTTTTGAATTTTTAAATTATATTATTAAAAGTTTTACATTTAAATAAGAAAAATAAAATAAAGTCCAACAATATCTAGTAAACAACAGATTTGTAAATTTATTTTTTTTAATTTTAAACTAAAAAAATATTTTTTCTAGTTGTAAAAAAATTAAAAAATTCCAACAATACCCAAAAAATAAAATAATTAAAATTTTAAATTTTTTAAATTAATTTTTTCTTAATTTGTGAACAAGTACAGGAAAAAAAGCCAACTGTCCGGCACTATCCGATGAATAAAAAAATAAAAAATATTTTTAAAAAATTAAAAATTTTAAAAAACTAAATTTTTTATTTTTTGAATTTTTAAATTATATTATTTAATGTTTTTTATTTAAATAATAAAAAAATAATGTCCAGCAATATTTGATAAACAACAGATCTGTAAATTTCTTTTATTTTTAAACTAAAAAAATATTTTTTTTCTAGTTGTAAAAAAATAAAAAATCCCAAAAATATCCAAAAAATAAAAAAAAAATTTTAAATTAATTTATTCTTAATTTGTGAACAAGTACAGCAAAAAAAGTCAACTATCTGGGTGTAGCATTATCCGGTGAATAAAAAATAAAAAATATTTTTAAAAAAATTAATAATTTTAAAAACTAAATTTTTTATTTTTGAATTTTTACATTATATTATTAAATATTTTTTATTTAAATAATAAAAAAAGTCTAGCAATATCTCGTAAACAACAGATTTGTAAATTTATTATTTTTTTAAATTTTAGACTAAAAATTTTTTTCTAGTTGTAAAAAATTAAAGAATATCATAAATATCCAAAAAATTAAAATTTTAAATTTTTTAAATTAATTTATTCTTAATTTGTAAATAAGTGCAGCAAAAAAAGTCAACTATCTGGGTGTAGCATTATCTGGTGAACAAAGAAATTAAAAATATTTTTAAAAAATTAAAAATTTTAAAAAACTAAATTTTTTATTTTTTAATTTTTAAATTATATTATTAAATGTTTTACATTTAAATAAGAAAAATAAAATAAAGTCCTGCAATATCTAGTAAGTAACAAATTTGTAAGTTTATTATTTTTTAATTTTTAAAGTAAAAATTTTTTTTCTAGTCATAAAAAAATTAAAAAATTCCAAAAATACCCAAAAAATAAAAAAATTAAAATTTTTAAATTAATTTTTTCTTAATTTGTGAACAAGTATAGCAAAAAAGTCAACTTTCTGGCATTATCCGATGAATAAAAAAATAAAAAATATTTTTAAAATATTAAAAATATTAAAAAAATAATTTTTTTTAATTTTTAAATTATATTATTAAATGTTTGTTATTTAAATAATAAAACAATAATGTCCAGTAATATCTAGCAAACAACAATATTTTTTTATAATTATAAAAAAATACAAAATTCTAATAATATCCAAAAAATAAAAAAAATTAAAATTTTAAATTTTTTGAATTAATTTATTCGTAATTTATGAACAAGTGCAGCAAAAAAAGTCAACTATCTCGGTCTAGCATTATGCGGTGGAAAAAATTAAAAATATTTTTAAAAAGATTAAAAACTTTTAAAAAACTAAATTTTTAATTTTGAATTTTTAAATTATATTATTAAAAGTTTTACATTTAAATAAGAAAAATAAAATAAAGTCCAACAATATCTAGTAAACAACAGATTTGTAAATTTATTTTTTTTAATTTTAAACTAAAAAAATATTTTTTTCTAGTTGTAAAAAAATAAAAAATTCCAAAAAAAAAAAAATTAAAATTTTAAATTTTTTAAATTAATTTTTCTTAATTTGTGAAAAGTACAGAAAAAAAGCAACTATCCGGCACTATCCGTGAATAAAAAATAAAAATATTTTTAAAAATTAAAAATTTTAAAAAACTAAATTTTTTATTTTATATTATTAAATGTTTTTTATTTAAATAATAAAAAAAATCCAGCAATATTTATAAACAACAGATTGTAAATTTCTTTTATTTTTAAACTAAAAAAATATTTTTTTCTAGTTGTAAAAAAATAAAAATCCAAAAATATCCAAAAAATAAAATTTAAAATTTTAAATTAATTTATTCTTAATTTGTGAACAAGTGCAGCAAAAAAAGTCAACTATCTAGGTGTAGCATTATCCGGTGAATAAAAAATAAAAAATATTTTTAAAAAAATTAAAATTTTAAAAACTAAATTTTTTATTTTTGAATTTTTAATTATATTATTAAATTTTTTATTTAAATAATAAAAAAATCCAGCAATATCTCAGTAAACAAATTTGTAAATTTATTATTTTTTAAATTTTAAACTAAAATTTTTTTCTAGTTGTAAAAAATTAAAAATTCAAAATACCAAAAATAAAAAATTAAAATTTTAAATTTTTTAAATTAATTTATTCTTAATTTGTAACTAGTGCAGCAAAAAAAGTCAACTATCTGTAGCATTATCCGTGAACAAAAAATTAAAAATATTTTTAAAAATTAAAATTTAAAAAACTAATTTTTTATTTTTAATTTTTAAATTATATTATTAAATGTTTTATTTAAATAAAAAAAAAATAATATCCAATAATATCTAATAAACAACAAATCTGTAAATTTATTTTTTTAATTTTTAAATAAAAATTTTTTTCTAGTAAAAAAAATTAAAAATATCAAAAATAAAAAAATAAAAATTAAATTTTTAAATTAATTTATTCTTAATTTGTGAACAAGTGCAGCAAAAAAGTCAACTGTCTAGTGGCATTATCGGTGAATAAAAAAATAAAAAATATTTTAAAAAATAAAAATTTAAAAAACTAAATTTTTTTTTAATTTTTAAATTATATTATTAAATGTTTTACATTTAAATAAAAAAAAAATAAATCCAGCAATATCCAGTAAGTAACAAATTGTAATTTATTTTTTAATTTTAAACTATATTTTTTTCTAGTTGTAAAAAAATAAAAATTCCAACAATACCAAAAAATAAAAAAATTAAAATTTTAAATTTTTTAAATTAATTTTTCTTAATTTGTGAACAAGTACAGCAAAAAAAGCCAACTGTCCGGCACTATCCGATGAATAAAAAATAAAAACTGTTTTTAAAAAATTAAAAATTTTAAAAAACTAAATTTTTATTTTTGAATTTTTATATTATATTATTAAATGTTTTTATTTAAATATAAAAAAATAATGTCCAGCAATATTGGTAAACAATAGATCTGTAAATTTTTTTTATTTTAAACTAAAAAACATATTTTTTTTAGTTGTAAAAAAATAAAAAATCCCAAAAATATCAAAAAATAAAAAATTAAATTTTAAATTAATTTATTCTTAATTTGTGAACAAGTACAGCAAAAAAAGTCAACTATCTGGTGTAGCATTATCCGGTGAATAAAAAAATAAAAAATATTTTTAAAAATTAAAAATTTTAGAAAACTAAATTTTTTATTTTGATTTTACATTATATTATTAAATTTTTTTATTTAAATAATAAAAAAAGTCTAGCAATATCTAGTAACAACAGATTTGTAAATTTATTATTTTTTTAAAATTTAGACTAAAATTTTTTTCTAGTTGTAAAAAAATAAAGAATATGATAAATATCCAAAAAATTAAAATTTTAAATTTTTTAAATTAATTTATTCTTAATTTGTGAACAAGTGCAGTAAAAAAGTCAACTGTCTGGGTGTAGCATTATCTGGTGAACAAAAAAATTAAAATATTTTAAAAAAATAAAATTTTTAAAAACTAAATTTTTTATTTTTGAATTTTTAAATTATTTTATTAAATGTTTTACATTTAAATAAAAAAATAAATAAAATCCAGCAATATGCAGTAAGTAACAAATTTGTAAGTTTACTATTTTTTAATTTTTAAACTAAAATTTTTTTCTAGTTGTAAACAAATTAAAAAATTCCAAAAAAACCCAAAAAATAAAAAATTAAAATTTTAAATTTTTTAAATTAATTTTTTCTTAATTTGTGAACTAGTACAGTAAAAAAAGTCAACTGTACGGCACTATCCGATGAATAAAAAAACAAAAAATATTTTTAAAATATTAAAAAAATAATTTTTTTATTTTTGAATTTTTAAATTATATTATTAAATCTTTTTTATTTAAATAATAAAAAAATAATATCAAACAATATCTAATAAACAACAAATCTGTAAATTTATTTTTTAAATTTTTAAACTAAAAAAATATTTTTTTCTAATTGTAAAAAAAATTTCCAAAAATATCTAAAAAATAAAAAAATTAAAATTTTAAATTTTTTAAATTAATTTATTCTTAATTTGTGAACACGTGCAGCAAAAAAGGTCAACTGTCTAAGTGTAGCATTATCTGGTGAATAAAAAAATTAAAAATATTTTAAAAAAACTAAAAATTTTAAAAAACTAAATTTTTATATTTTTAATTTTTAAATTATATTATTAAATGTTTTACATTTAAATAAGAAAAATAAAATAAAATCCAGCAATATCCAGTAAGTAACAAATTTGTAAGTTTATTATTTTTTAATTTTTAAACTAAAATTTCTTTTTCTAGTTGTAAAAAAATTAAAAAATTCCAAAAATACCCAAAAAATAAAAAAATTAAAATTTTAAATTTTTAAATTAATTTTTTCTTAATTTGTGAACAAGCACAGCAAAAAAAGCCAACTGTCCGGCACTATCCGATGAATAAAAAAATAAAAACTGTTTTTAAAAAATTAAAAATTTTAAAAAACTAAATTTTTTATTTTTTGAATTTTTAAATTATATTATTAAATGTTTTTTATTTAAATTATAAAAAAATAATGTCCAGCAATATTTGGTAAACAACAGATCTGTAAATTTTTTTTATTTTCAAACTAAAAAAATATTTTTTTATAGTTGTAAAAAAATAAAAAATCCCAAAAATATCCAAAAAATAAAAAAATAAAATTTTAAATTAATTTATTCTTAATTTGTGAACAAGTACAGCAAAAAAAAGTCAACTATCTGGGTGTAGCATTATCCGGTGAATAAAAAAATAAAAAATATTTTTAAAAATTAAAAATTTTAGAAAACTAAATTTTTTATTTTTGAATTTTTACATTATATTATTAAATATTTTTTATTTAAATAATAAAAAAAGTCTAGCAATATCTAGTTAACAACAGATTTGTAAATTTATTATTTTTTTAAATTTTAGACTAAAATTTTTTTTCTAGTTGTAAAAAAATAAAGAATATGATAAATATCCAAAAAAATTAAAATTTTAAATTTTTTAAATTAATTTATTCTTAATTTGTGAACAAGTGCAGCAAAAAAGTCAACTGTCTGGGTGTAGCATTATCTGGTGAAAAAAAAATTAAAAATATTTTAAAAAATTAAAATTTTTAAAAAACTAAATTTTTTATTTTTGAATTTTTAAATTATTTTATTAAATGTTTTACATTTAAATAAAAAAATAAAATAAAATCCAGCAATATGCAGTAAGTATCAAATTTGTAAGTTTACTATTTTTTAATTTTTAAACTAAAATTTTTTTCTAGTTGTAAACAAATTAAAAAATTCCAAAAAAACCCACAAAATAAAAAAATTAAAATTTTAAATTTTTTAAATTAATTTTTTCTTAATTTGTGAACTAGTACAGTAAAAAAAGTCAACTGTACGGCACTATCCGATGAATAAAAAAACAAAAAATATTTTTAAAATATTAAAAACATAATTTTTTTATTTTTGAATTTTTAAATTATATTATTAAATGTTTTTTATTTAAATAATAAAAAATAATATCCAACAATATCTAATAAACAACAAATCTGTAAATTTATTTTTTAAATTTTTAAACTAAAAAAATATTTTTTTCTAATTGTAAAAAAAATTTCCAAAAATATCTAAAAAATAAAAAAATTAAAATTTTAAATTTTTTAAATTAATTTATTCTTAATTTGTGAACACGTGCAGCAAAAAAGGTCAACTGTCTAAGTGTAGCATTATCTGGTGAATAAAAAAATTAAAAATATTTTAAAAAAACTAAAAATTTTAAAAAACTAACTTTTTTATTTTTGAATTTTTAAATTATATTATTAAATGTTTTACATTTAAATAAGAAAAATAAAATAAAATCCAGCAATATCCAGTAAGTAACAAATTTGTAAGTTTATTATTTTTTAATTTTTAAACTAAAAATTTTTTTTCTAGTTGTAAAAAAATTAAAAAATTCCAAAAATACCCAAAAAATAAAAAAATTAAAATTTTAAATTTTTAAATTAATTTTTTCTTAATTTGTGAACAAGTACAGCAAAAAAGCCAACTGTCCGGCACTATCCGATGAATAAAAAAATAAAAACTGTTTTAAAAAAATTAAAAATTTTAAAAGACTAAACTTTTTATTTTTTGAATTTTTAAATTATATTATTAAATGTTTTTTATTTAAATTATAAAAAAATAATGTCCAGCAATATTTGGTAAACAACAGATCTGTAATTTTTTTTTTATTTTCAAACTAAAAAAAAATATTTTTTTATAGTTGTAAAAAAATAAAAAATCCCAAAAATATCCAAAAAATAAAAAAATAAAATTTTAAATTAATTTATTCTTAAATTGTGAACAAGTACAGCAAAAAAAAGTCAACTATCTGGGTGTAGCATTATCCGGTGAATAAAAAAATAAAAATATTTTTAAAAATTAAAAATTTTAGAAAACTAAATTTTTTATTTTTGAATTTTTACATTATATTATTAAATATTTTTTATTTAAATAATAAAAAAAGTCTAGCAATATCTAGTTAACAACAGATTTGTAAATTTATTATTTTTTTAAATTTTAAACTAAAATTTTTTCTTCTAGTTGTAAAAAAATAAAGAATATGATAAATATCCAAAAAAATTAAAATTTTAATTTTTTTAAATTAATTTATTCTTAATTTGTGAACAAGTGCAGCAAAAAAAGTCAACTGTTTGGGTGTAGCATTATCTGGTGAACAAAAAAATTAAAAATATTTTAAAAAAATTAAAATTTTTAAAAAACTAAATTTTTTATTTTTGAATTTTTAAATTATTTTATTAAATGTTTTACATTTAAATAAGAAAAATAAAATAAAATCCAGCAATATGCAGTAAGTAACAAATTTGTAAGTTTACTATTTTTTAATTTTTAAACTAAAATTTTTTTCTAGTTGTAAACAAATTAAAAAATTCCAAAAATACCCAAAAAATAAAAAAATTAAAATTTTAAATTTTTAAATTAATTTTTTCTTAATTTGTGAACAAGTACAGTAAAAAAAGTCAATTGTACGGCACTATCCGATGAATAAAAAGATAAAAAATATTTTTAAATTATTAAAAATTTTAAAAAACTAATTTTTTATTTTTGAATTTTTAAATTATATTATTAAATGTTTTTTATTTAAATAATAAAAAAAATAATATCCAGCAATATCTAATAAACAACAAATTTGTAAATTTATTTTTTTTTAATTTTTGAACTAAAAAAATATTTTTTTCTAATTGTAAAAAAATAAAAAATTCCAAATATATCCAAAAAATAAAAAAATTAAAATTTTAAATTTTTAAATTAATTTATTCGTAATTTGTGAACAAGTGCAGCAAAAAAAGTCAACTGTCTTGGTGTAGTATTATCGGGTGAAAAAAATTAAAAATATTTTTAAAAATATTAAAAAGATTAAAAAACTAATTTTTTTATTTGTGAATTTTTAAATTATATTTTTAAATGTTTTATATTTAAATAAGAAAAATAAAATAAAGTCCAACAATATCTAGTAAGTAACAAATTTGTAAGTTTATTATTTTTTAATTTTTAAAGTAAAAATTGTTTTCTAGTCGTAAAAAAATTAAAACATACCCAAAAAATAAAAAAATTAAAATTTTTAAATTTTTAAATTAATTTTTTCCTAATTTGTGAACAAGTACAGAAAAAAAGTCAACTTTCCGGCATTATCCGATGAATAAAAAAATAAAAAATATTTTTAAAATATTAAAAATGTTAAAAAACTAATTTTTTTGAATTTTTAAATTATATTATTAAATTTTTTTATTTAAATAATAAAAAAAATAATGTCCAGTAACATCTAGTAAACAACAAATCTGTAAATTTATTTTTTTAATTTTTGAACTAAAAAAATATTTTTTTATAATTATAAAAAAATAAAAAATTCTATTAATATCCAAAAAATAAAAAAATTAAATTTTTAAATTTTTGAATTAATTTATTCGTAATTTATGAACAAGTGCAGCAAAAAAAGTCAACTGTCTCGGTGTAGCATTATCTGGTGAAAAAAATTAAAAATATTTTTAAAAAGATTAGAAACTTTTAAAAATCTGAATATTTAATTTTTGAATTTTTAAATTATATTATTAAAAGTTTTACATTTAAATAAGAAAAATAAAATAAAGTTCAGCAATATCTAGTAAACAACAGATTTGTAAATTTATTATTTTTTTAATTTAAAACTAAAAAAATATTTTTTTCTAGTTGTAAAAAAATAAAAAATTCCAAAAAATTAAAAAATTAAAATTTTTAAATTTTTAAATTAATTTATACTTAATTTGTGAAGAAGTGCAGCAAAAAAAGTCAACTATCTAGGTGTAGCATTATCCGGTGAATAAACAAATAAAAAATATTTTTTAATTTTTCGTTATATTATTCAATATTTTTTATTTAAATAATAAAAAAAGTCTAGCAATATCTAGTAAACAACAGATTTGTAAATTTATTATTTTTTTAAATTTTAAACTAAAATTTTTTTTCTAGTTGTAAAAAAATAAAGAATATCATAAATATCCAAAAAAAAATTAAAATTTTAAATTTTTTAAATTAATTTATTCTTAATTTGTGAACAAGTGCAGCAAAAAAAGTCAACTGTCTGGGTGTAGCATTATCTGGTGAACAAAAAAATTAAAAAAATTTTAAAAAACTAAATTTTTTTATTTTTGAATTTTTAAATTATATTATTAAATGTTTTTCATTTAAATAAGAAAAATAAAATAAAATCCAGCAATATCCAGTAAGTAACAAATTCGTAAGTTTCTTATTTTTTAATTTTTAAACTAAAATTTTTTTTCTAGTTGTAAACAAATTAAAAATTCCAATAATATTTTTAAAAAAATTAAAAAATTTTAAGAAACTAAATTTTTTATTTTTGTATTTTTAAATTATATAATTTAATGTTTTTTATTTAAATAATAAAAAAATAATGTCCAGCAATATTTAGTAAACAATAGATTTGTAACTTTATAATTTTTTTAAATTTTAAACTAAAAATTTCTTTCTAGCTGTAAAAAAAAAGTTTCCAAAAATATCCAAAAAAAACTTAAAAAATAAAAATTTTTTATTTTTTAAATTAATTTATTCTTAATTTGTGAACAAGTGCAGCAAAAAAACGTCAATTGTCTAGGTCTAGCATTATCTGGTGAAAAAAAATTAAAAATATTTTTAAAAAATTAAAAAATTTTAAAAACTAAAATTTTTTATTTTTGAATTTTTAAATTGTATTATTAAATGTTTTACATTTAATTAAGAAAAATAAAACAAAGTCCAGCAATATCTAGTAAACAACAAAACCTATAAATTTATTATTTTTTTAAATTTTAAACAAAAAAATATTTTTTTCTAGTTGTAAAAAAATAAAAAATTCCAAAAATAACCAAAAAATAAAAAATTAAAATTTTAAAATTTTAAAATTAATTTATTCTTAATTTGTGAACAAGTGCAGCAAAAAAAAGTCAACTGTCTAGGTGTAGCATTATCCGGTGAATAAAAAAATAAAAAATATTTTAAAAAATAAAAAATTTTAAAAAACTAAATTATTTATTTTTTAATTTTTAAATTATATTATTAAATTTTTTTATTTAAATAATAAAAATAAAATAAAATCAAGTAATATCTAATAAAGAACAATTTTGTAAATTTATTTCTTTATTAATTTTTAAACTAAAAAAATATTTTTTTCTAATTGTAAAAAAATAAAAAATTCCAAAAATATCCAAAAAATAAGAAAATTAAAATATTTAAATTTTTTAAATTAATGTATTCTTAATTTGTGCACAAGTGTAGCAAAAACAAGTCAACTATCTGGGTGTAGCATTATCTGTGGAATAAAAAAAATTTTAAAAAATTAAAATATTTAAAAAACTAATTTTTTTATTTTTGAATTTTAAAATTATTTTATTAAATGTTTTACATTTATATAAGAAAAATAAAATAAAATCCAGCAATATGCAATAAGTAACAAATTTGTAAGTTTACTATTTTTTAATTTTTAAACTAAAATTTTTTTTCTAGTTGTAAACAAATAAAAAAATTCCAAAAATACCCAAAAAATAAAAAAATTAAAATTTTAAATTTTTTAAATTAATTTTTTCTTAATTTGTGAACTAGTACAGTAAAAAAAGTCAACTGTACGGCACTATCCGACGAATAAAAAAACAAAAAATATTTTTAAAATATTAAAAAAATAATTTTTTTAGTTTTGAATTTTTAAATTATATTATTAAATGTTTTTTATTTAAATAATAAAAAAATAATATCCAACAATATCTAATAAACAACAAATCTGTAAATTTATTTTTTTAAATTTTTAAACTAAAAAAATATTTTTTTCTAATTGTAAAAAAAATTTCCAAAAATATCTAAAAAATAAAAAAATTAAAATTTTAAATTTTTTAAATTAATTTATTCTTAATTTGTGAACACGTGCAGCAAAAAAGGTCAACTGTCTAAGTGTAGCATTATCTGGTGAATAAAAAAATTAAAAATATTTTAAAAAAACTAAAAATTTTAAAAAACTAAATTTTTTATTTTTGAATTTTTAAATTATATTATTAAATGTTTTACATTTAAATAAGAAAAATAAAATAAAATCCAGTAAGTAACAAATTTGTAAGTTTATTATTTTTTAATTTTTAAACTAAAATTTCTTTTTCTAGTTGTAAAAAAATTAAAAAATTCCAAAAATACCCAAAAAATAAAAAAATAAAAATTTTAAATTTTTAAATTAATTTTTTCTTAATTTGTGAACAAGTACAGCAAAAAAAGCCAACTGTCCGGCACTATCCGATGAATAAAAAAATAAAAACTGTTTTTAAAAAATTAAAAATTTTAAAAAACTAAATTTTTTATTTTTTGAATTTTTAAATTATATTATTAAATGTTTTTTATTTAAATTATAAAAAAATAATGTCCAGCAATATTTGGTAAACAACAGATCTGTAAATTTTTTTTATTTTCAAACTAAAAAAAATATTTTTTTATAGTTGTAAAAAAATCAAAAATCCCAAAAATATCCAAAAAATAAAAAAATAAAATTTTAAATTAATTTATTCTTAATTTGTGAACAAGTACAGCAAAAAAAAGTCAACTATTGATGACAAGTCATCTTAGCCTAGTTTCACTAGTCTCTTTCTTTTGTTTTTAATTGAATTATGCACTTTCTTGAGGCTTAAGCAAGCTAATTTAGGTAGATTTTCATGCTTCCTTTGATTGAATCAACCATATGTGAATTAATGCAATTTCATGAGGTTTAATGCCATAATTGGTGCATATTAATATAAAATGATCATCTCATGATTTTGAGCATAGCTTTGATGTGTTTGGTTGATTTATGATAGGTGAAGAAAGCTTGGAAAGGGGTTGAAGTAAGAAGGAATGGCTAGAAGCTAAGAGAAGACAATAAAACAAGTGAAATTGAACCAGGAAGAATGAAGTTGGACTTGAAGTTAGCCCCCAAACGTTGGCACAAACTTTTGGACGAAAAGTTAGCCTCAACGTTAGCCCCCAAACTTGGAGGCTAACGTTGGAAGTTAAAAATTCCTCCCAGGATGCCCAACGTTTGCGCCAACGTTAGCCCCCAAACTTGGAGGCTAACGTTGGCATGAGAACTCTCCTCCAGGGCTGCCAACGTTTGCGCCAACGTTAGCCCCCTAACTTGGAGGCTAACGTTGGCATGAAGATTACTCCCAGAGGCTGCCAACGTTTGCGCCAACGTTAGCCCCCTAACTTGGAGGCTAACGTTGGCGCCACACCAAAACAAAGCAAGGCCAACGTTAGGGTCAAAGTTAGACCCCTAACGTTGGCTCCAACGTGAAATGCAGCAGAATAGTTTTGCTGCTAGGAAAAGTTGGCCTCAAAGTTAGCCCCCTAACTTTGAGGCTAACTTTGAATCCAACTTTGCAAAACTCAAATCCGGTTCAATTGGTTCACTTGGGTTCCTCTCCAAACTTCAAGAGCAATCAACCAAGGCCTCTTTCAACCCAAATCCACCAAGAGCAAAGGCCCAACTCAAGGCTTGAAGATCAATTGAAGAAAGTGTATAAATAGGCTAGAATTCAATTTATTCGGGGAGCTTCCTTTTTGAGTTTTCAGAGAGTTTTCTCTTGATTTTGGAAGCTTCCTTTTTGAGTTTTCAGAGAGTTTTCTCTTGATTTTGGGAGCTTGAATGATCTTTATTTTCTGAGTTTAATTGCTTTCAATTTCAATTACACTTGTCTTGGATCTTGGGTTGGAGAATTGAAGGAATTCTGTTTCAATCTCACCTTAGATCTCTCTGTTGATTTTCACTGCAATTTAATTTCCAGTTTGGTTAATTGCTTTCTCATCTACTCTTCTTGCAATTTACAATTCCTTGGTTATTGTTCTTGTTGGATCTAGGAAGGCATTGAGATCTAGACTTGGTTTTCTAGTCTCTGGGTCCTGAGATCTAATTTTCCCATTTCAATTCTCTGTTTCTCGTTTTAATTGTTCATTTACTTTTCTGTTAGAATCCGATTCAATCCCAATTCCCAATTACTTTTATATTTGATGCAATTTAACTTCTCTTTGTTTAATTCCTGCAAATCCAAGTCCCAATCCCTTTTACATTTTAAGCCATTTACATTTCTTGCAATTTAAGATTTTGCAATTTACATTTCTTGCACTCTAAGTTTCTGCCATTTAATTTCTTGTTTCTTAAGATTCAGCACTTTAATTTCTGTTCTCTTTAAATTCATGCCAATTTCCCATTCCCTTTACTTTCAATGCAATTTAAATTCTGCAATTTACCAATCAATCAACCAAATCTTGATTCGCTTGACTAAATCAGCCACTAAACTAAAATTGCTCAATCCTTCAATCCCTGTGGGATCGACCTCACTCCCGTGAGTTTTTATTACTTGATGCGACCCGGTGCACTTGCCGGTTAGATCGGTGTTGTTTTGGGAAGAGATTCTTGTCTCCACCAAAATAATCCCCATCAAGTTTTTGGCGCCGTTGCCGGGGATTGATTAGATTGACAATGATTAAGTGAGGTACAAGCACTTTTTCTTAATTTTTGACTAACCCACTAACTGTTTGATTTTTTGCTTAAACTAACTAAAACTCCAATTCAGCAGTAGATTGAAGTATCATTGGTGTGTGTATTTCTCATGTTATGCTTGTATGTCAGGTACAAGAAGAACCACATTAAATTTTCATGAACAAGATGAAAGGATTCTCAGGAGGTTAAGAAGAGCTGAGAGAGGGAAGAATATTATTGGAGAAGAGGAATCAGACGAAGAATTTCAAGATATGGAGGAACATTCAACTAATCCACCTGGTGGAGCAGAGAACAACAATGACAACCCACCTCAGAGGAGAGTTTTGGCCTCCTATACCTTTGCCAATCCTAGACATTGTGGAAGCAGCATCTTGGCTCCAAATGTCAATGCAAACAATTTTGAACTTAAGCCACAGCTCATCACTTTGGTTCAGAACAATTGCTCTTTTGGTGGAGGATCACTTGAAGACCCACATCAACATTTATCCACCTTCTTGAGGATATGCAACACTGTCAAAACTAATGGTGTGCCTCCTGACAGCTACAAATTGATGCTATTCCCATTCTCTCTTAGGGACAAGGCCACTCAATGGTTGGAATCATTTCCAAGAGACAGCATCAACAACTGGGATGATTTGGTAACCAAGTTCCTTGCCAAGTTTTATCCACCACAGAGGGTTATAAGGTTGAAAGCCGAGGTACAAACATTCACTCAAATGGAGACTGAACCCATCTATGAAGCATGGGAGAGGTACAAAGCTCTAGTCAGGAAATGTCCTTCTAACATGTTTAATGAATGGGAGAAGCTGCAAAACTTCTATGAAGGCTTAACACTGAAGTCCCAGGAATCCTTGGATCACTCAGCTGGAGGGTCCTTGCAACTCATGAAAACTGCAGAAGAGGCTCAAGAACTCATTGATATGGTGGCCAACAACCAGTATTTCTTTGCTCATCAAAGAAGCCGCCAACCATCACAAAGAAGAGGAGTAATGGAGCTAGAAGGAGTGGATTCAATCCTGGCTCAAAACAAATTAATGCAGCAGCAAATTCAACAACAATTTGAGCAAATGACCAAGAGGATTGACAGCCTCCAAGTTGCAGCAGTCAACACTAGCCAACCATCAACCACATGGGGACAAAATGAAGAAGTTCAAGAAGAGCAACAACAAGAACAAGTCCAGTACATGCATTCCAATCCAAATAAAGTCTATGGTGATACATACAACCCTTCATGGAAGAATCACCCCAACCTGAGATGGGGAGACACTCACAATCAAAACCAACAACCATGGCAGAGAAACTCAAACCAAAACAACCCAAGACACAATCAAAATTTCAACCAGCAGCAAACAAACCAAAATACCTATAGAAAACCTCAAAACAACTACCCCAATCTCAACCAGTACCAAACCACTAACCAACCCACCAACCAGAATCCCTATCATCCACCAACCACAACTCACAACACACCACAAGCACCACCTGAATCCCAAAGACTCACAAACTTGGAGGCCTTGATGGACAAAATGATGAAATATCAGGAAATGGCAACCAAAAACCAAGAAGCATCAATAAAAAGCCTAGAGAGGCAAATCGGGCAAATCTCCAAGCAAATTTCTGTTGAGAGACCTTCAAGCTCACTGCCTAGTGACACAATCCCAAATCCCAAGGAGGAGTGCAAGGCAATCCAATTGAGAAGTGGGAAAATACTGATGAGCAACAATGACACTACAAAGAAGCAAAAAGAGAACATCGAAGAACCAACAGAGGATGAGAAGCAAACAAAAGCAGATCAAGCTAAGGATCAAGAGGAGATGCCAACCAAAAGCACTGAAAAACTCAAGGAGAAGGACAATCATCCACATAGCTCAAGGGAAACGAATCAAGGACAGCAGCAAATAGGAAAGAGCCACCCACCTCCATTGCCATATCCGCAGAGATTCAACAAAGAATCTAAAGACCAACATTTCCACAAATTCCTTGAAACCTTCAAGAAGCTGGAAATCAATATCCCTCTAGTCGAAGCACTTGAGCAGATGCCTCTGTATGCCAGGTTTTTGAAGGACCTTATCAATAAGAAAAGAAGTTGGGATGAGAAGGAAATCGTATCACTCACTGAGGAATGCAGAGTCTTGATTCAAAAAGGGCTGCCTCCCAAGCTTGAGGACCCAGGGAGTTTCTTGTTACCTTGCACCATTGGGGAAGTGACCGTCACTAAAGCAATGTGTGATCTCGGAGCAAGCATTAATTTGATACCGTCCTCCCTGGTGAAAAAGCTGCATATAGAGGAAGTCAAACCAGTACAAATGTCGCTGGAGCTGGTAGATAAGTCAATGGTGCACCCTAGGGGTGTAGTTGAAAATCTGTTGGTCAAGGTAGATAGCTTTATATATCCTGCTGACTTTGTGATTCTAGAGTCAGAGGAGGATGATGGTGACTCTGTTATACTAGGAAGGCCATTCTTGGCCACTGCTAGAGCCATCATAGACATAGAAAAAGGGGAGTTGACTCTCAGGATGCATGGTCAGAATGTCATTCTGAAGGTTCTACCAGAGGCACAGTTTAGTGAAAAGAAGAAAGACTATATGGAAATTGATAAGGGAGGATCACAACTGAAGGAAGAAAATGACCAGGAAAGTCACAGCAACACCCCAAGGACAATGATTGTGCAAATTAATAAAGAAGCTCAAGAAGATATTGGAATATTAGCCACTGAGAAGAGAGGTCCCCAAGAGAAGGCCATGGCCAGAAAAGGAAGATCAACAAAAGGAAAGATGAAACACAGAAACAAAACAAAAAGGGGTTGGAAGAACAGGAGGATACCAACAGAGGGGCTGTCCAAAGGTGACAAAGTGCAACTGATATATCAACAGTTGGGTGCAACCCAACAAACTGAGGACTACTACATTGTCAGCAACATACTCTCATTAGAGCACGCAGAGATTGAACACCAGAAAACAAAGAAGAGGATCACAGTCAGGGGAGACAAATTGAGACCCTACAAGCACCAACCACCATAAAAGAGAGCCTCAATGTCAAGCTAATGACAATAAAAGAGCGCTCCATGGGAGGCAACCCATGATTTAAGATTCATGTCATTTTAAATTCAATAAGTTATGATCATTTGAGCATGAACCCTCTCCCCTTTTCATGAACATGTCCATTGACTACATGCATTGCTTTTGAAACATATGCTGAGAATTTTGACGTTTGGTGTGCCTTCAAGCATACTAAACCAATGTTACAAATAATCTTGTTTTACATGCTTAAAGTGCCTTGATAAAGCATGTAGCCAACCACTAAGTTTGGTGTTCATATAACTTCATGAAAATTAGGAATTCATGCATCAATAATCATACAAATTGTTTTTCTTCCAAAACCTCTTAAATAGAAAATTCTTACTCGAGAATGAAGGAATTAATTGTGGTGTACCCTTTAACAAGAAACAAGTTTGGTGTCCATCAAACTTTGATGCACCAATTTAAGAGACACAATTGATCCTTCATGAAAAAAAAGAGAGAAAAAGAAAGTGTAACCAAAACAATTCTTATGAACATTTGACATGTGAATTACACTAATTGGAGGAAGAAACTCATTTTCTTTGAACATGACCAAACATTAAGTTTGGTGTCCTCCTAAG
The DNA here is from genome assembly GCF_003086295.3 of Arachis hypogaea. Classification (NCBI taxonomy): domain Eukaryota; kingdom Viridiplantae; phylum Streptophyta; class Magnoliopsida; order Fabales; family Fabaceae; genus Arachis; species Arachis hypogaea. The sequence goes on from NC_092037.1 coordinate 73,910,906, forward strand.
AGAGTGTCACGGCTCAATTGTTGTGAGAATTGATGGTTCACAATTTTTTTTATAAAAAGGACAATATTTGCTACGGTTGGATAAGACTAATGCATGTTGTATGGTTGTGATGACTAGGAGGTCAAAGAATCTTCAATGAAAAGGACAAGACAAAGAAAAGTACAACATGAGGACAAAATTCCTTCACATGCTTCAAAAAAGGAATCTGCCATTCCTCAGAGATAGTCACGGCAAAGGCAAGGGAAGGAGCAAATTTTGTCTTCATTCATTCTTACATGCATACCTTTGATTCCCATGAGTCCAATTTCATCCTAGCCCTTCATTGCTCATTTAAAAAGCTCACCACCTTTAAGCCATGCACATAACTGAATCCTTGTAACCTTGAAACCTCAATCCTTTCATCCTTCATCATAAGCTCAGTACAACACTTCCTTCCAACAATCTAAACCTCCCTTCATCAATTCTTGTCTCCAACCAATTCGGTCTCGCATCTTTTTGTTCCAAACTCACTTCAAACTCTCCAACACCCTTCACAACCTCTCTAGCCGCACAAGACTCCACCAACTAAGTGATCATGGCATCTTCCTCAAGAACCAAACGAAGAAAAGGAAAAGAACCTATGGTGGAGGAGAACACCCCTGAATATGACCGATGGAGATTCAAGTCTTCATACCATCAATTTCAAATGGAGTGGATGAACGACAAGAAGATCTATCCAGAAGTTCCATTCTTATTTCCGGATGATGGATGTCAAGAAATGAAGAACAAAATTCAAAAGAGGAGGTGGGAGGAGCTTGCATCACCAGATACCCGAATCAATGCCAATATTGTAAGAGAGTTTTATGCCAACATCCCAAGACTTGACATGCGTGAGCCACCAACATACAAGAGTTATGTGCGGGGAGTGGAAGTAGATTTTAGCTCGAATGCAATCAAGAAAGTCTTGGGGCTAAAGTCAGTCCGCTTTAATGAACCAGGATACCAACAAAGGCTGAATGAGGATCAGGATTATGATGAGATTGCTAGAGATATTTGTTTAGAGAACTCCGAATGGGAAGGAGATGGCAAGAACAGATATAAGTTTTTGAAGAGATGTAACCTCACCCCGGAAGCAAAAGGATGGTATGAGTTGATGAAAAGATCAATTCTGGGTACAGTTAACACTTCAGAAGTTAACAGGGAGAGAGCTGTGATGTTACATTGCATCATTGTGGGAGGAGAGATCAAAGTTCATGAAATCCTTGCAAAAGATATCCAACGGATTGCTGAGAAGAATTCGGCCGGGTCTTGGTTGTACTACCCAAGTGCCATTTGGAGGTTGTGTGTGAAAGCTAAAGTACCAATGGAAGATGAGAATCCAAAGTGGATAAGCCAAGGCCTGCCCATAACCATTGAAAGAATGACAATGACTCCCGAAGCACATCATGGCCGAAGACCACATGGAAGAAGGCAAAGAGAAGAACCAATCGAAGAAGATGAGCTACAACCAGAAGAAGAGCCACAAGAGGAGGAGGAACAGCCGCACTTTCTCCCTCATGGCAATATGGATATGACTCAAATGCAAGAAGCAATTGGAAGATTGTCACACCAATACACAAGAATTCAAGAAAGACAAGAAGAGTACCATTCACAATACTTGAAGCATCAACAAGAACAAAGAGAATGGCAGCTGCAAATGATGAATCAACAAAATGAGTTTGAGTCAAAATTCATTGCGATGCAAGAAGAGCATGCCTTTCAATCTCATGAGGCCTTTGGGAAGTTAGCACAAATGCAGGCCGAGACCATGAGGGCTCTCAATGAGTTTACAACTCTCCAAGATGCAAGATATGAAGTCCAAGCCGATTACAACATTAATAGTCAAATCAAGCTGAACTATATTGGAGAACATCTGCACAACATGGATCCAGCATTCCCAACATATGATGAGTTCTTCAAAAAGAAAAGTGAAATAGAAGCAAACAAAGCCATGATGCTTGAAGATAGAGTAGAGGAGACGATGAATAAAGCTGGGTTCTGGCGGGGTCAACAGACAACAAACATGGACACAGGGAACAACAACAACCAAGTATATGAAAGAAAAAAGAAAAAGCATGACAAATAAAAAGGTGGACTTGCTCCTTATTCATCACTACAAAGAAAGCATGCATTCTCTCTATCTGAAGTGTCCTTGCATCTTTAAGTTGTCATTTTAATAGTCTTTGCATTATGTTTGTTTATCTTAAAATAAGTAAACTAGTTTAAGTTTGTGCTTGTGTGTTTACTTCCACTTGACAAGAAGCATGTTTTGCCCCCTGCATCTTTAATTCAATAAAAGGAATGTTTGAATGTGAAGTGAGATGGTTCATTGTTAGAAAGAAGTAGAATAATAGTAAGTGGTGGTATGTGTGTGATTGGATAATAGCTCACTATTAAGTGAATAAGTGAACTAGAATGTCTCATTCTAAGTATAGAGTTGCTTAATGTCTATGAATCTCAATAAGAAAATCCTTGGTTCAAAAGAAAAACAAAAAGAAAGAAAGAAAAGAGATAGCCAAAAGATGGCAGAACCAAAGAAAACAAAAAGAAGCAAAGCTGGACACCAATAGCTTGAACCTTAAAAATATATGCCTGTGGTGTCTGTGTATTAGGATCTGCTTGGACTACTAAGCTCTTTGGAGTGCTTCAACACTCAGTGACTTGGATTAACTAATCCGGGATCATCAGCTGAAAATCCACTATCAAGAGCAACCTAACTACAAGGCATTTAGTAACCAAAAAGGTGCTGGGCATCAATGTTTAAAAGGAAAGGTGAGCCAAGTGTCCATGGTGAATAATGTGTCAAGTATAAAGAAAAGAAAATGAACTTGCTACACATGACACTTAAATAAAGCTTTGAACAAAGTAATAGCCAAGGATAAAGGAATAATGAGAGGTCATAGCAGTATGATACTTGAAGCTTGAAGGAAACTTTCTAGGCCTAAGAATCAATAAGAAGTGAGTGTGTGCATATCCACACAAAATCCCATGAACTATCAATAACATTCTGCTAGCATGAACATCTTCTTTCATTCCATTCTTTCTTCTTAATAATTCATTTCTTGCTTGGGGACAAGCAAGCTTTAAGTTTGGTGTTGTGATGACAAGTCATCTTAGCCTAGTTTCACTAGTCTCTTTCTTTTGTTTTTAATTGAATTATGCACTTTCTTGAGGCTTAAGCAAGCTAATTTAGGTAGATTTTCATGCTTCCTTTGATTGAATCAACCATATGTGAATTAATGCAATTTCATGAGGTTTAATGCCATAATTGGTGCATATTAATATAAAATGATCATCTCATGATTTTGAGCATAGCTTTGATGTGTTTGGTTGATTTATGATAGGTGAAGAAAGCTTGGAAAGGGGTTGAAGTAAGAAGGAATGGCTAGAAGCTAAGAGAAGACAATAAAACAAGTGAAATTGAACCAGGAAGAATGAAGTTGGACTTGAAGTTAGCCCCCAAACGTTGGCACAAACTTTTGGACGAAAAGTTAGCCTCAACGTTAGCCCCCAAACTTGGAGGCTAACGTTGGAAGTTAAAAATTCCTCCCAGGATGCCCAACGTTTGCGCCAACGTTAGCCCCCAAACTTGGAGGCTAACGTTGGCATGAGAACTCTCCTCCAGGGCTGCCAACGTTTGCGCCAACGTTAGCCCCCTAACTTGGAGGCTAACGTTGGCATGAAGATTACTCCCAGAGGCTGCCAACGTTTGCGCCAACGTTAGCCCCCTAACTTGGAGGCTAACGTTGGCGCCACACCAAAACAAAGCAAGGCCAACGTTAGGGTCAAAGTTAGACCCCTAACGTTGGCTCCAACGTGAAATGCAGCAGAATAGTTTTGCTGCTAGGAAAAGTTGGCCTCAAAGTTAGCCCCCTAACTTTGAGGCTAACTTTGAATCCAACTTTGCAAAACTCAAATCCGGTTCAATTGGTTCACTTGGGTTCCTCTCCAAACTTCAAGAGCAATCAACCAAGGCCTCTTTCAACCCAAATCCACCAAGAGCAAAGGCCCAACTCAAGGCTTGAAGATCAATTGAAGAAAGTGTATAAATAGGCTAGAATTCAATTTATTCGGGGAGCTTCCTTTTTGAGTTTTCAGAGAGTTTTCTCTTGATTTTGGAAGCTTCCTTTTTGAGTTTTCAGAGAGTTTTCTCTTGATTTTGGGAGCTTGAATGATCTTTATTTTCTGAGTTTAATTGCTTTCAATTTCAATTACACTTGTCTTGGATCTTGGGTTGGAGAATTGAAGGAATTCTGTTTCAATCTCACCTTAGATCTCTCTGTTGATTTTCACTGCAATTTAATTTCCAGTTTGGTTAATTGCTTTCTCATCTACTCTTCTTGCAATTTACAATTCCTTGGTTATTGTTCTTGTTGGATCTAGGAAGGCATTGAGATCTAGACTTGGTTTTCTAGTCTCTGGGTCCTGAGATCTAATTTTCCCATTTCAATTCTCTGTTTCTCGTTTTAATTGTTCATTTACTTTTCTGTTAGAATCCGATTCAATACCAATTCCCAATTACTTTTATATTTGATGCAATTTAACTTCTCTTTGTTTAATTCCTGCAAATCCAAGTCCCAATCCCTTTTACATTTTAAGCCATTTACATTTCTTGCAATTTAAGATTTTGCAATTTACATTTCTTGCACTCTAAGTTTCTGCCATTTAATTTCTTGTTTCTTAAGATTCAGCACTTTAATTTCTGTTCTCTTTAAATTCATGCCAATTTCCCATTCCCTTTACTTTCAATGCAATTTAAATTCTGCAATTTACCAATCAATCAACCAAATCTTGATTCGCTTGACTAAATCAGCCACTAAACTAAAATTGCTCAATCCTTCAATCCCTGTGGGATCGACCTCACTCCCGTGAGTTTTTATTACTTGATGCGACCCGGTGCACTTGCCGGTTAGATCGGTGTTGTTTTGGGAAGAGATTCTTGTCTCCACCAAAATAATCCCCATCAACTATCTGGGTGTAGCATTATCCGGTGAATAAAAAAATAAAAAATATTTTTAAAAATTAAAAATTTTAGAAAACTAAATTTTTTATTTTTGAATTTTTACATTATATTATTAAATATTTTTTATTTAAATAATAAAAAAGTCTAGCAATATCTAGTTAACAACAGATTTGTAAATTTATTATTTTTTTAAATTTTAGACTAAAATTTTTTTTCTAGTTGTAAAAAAATAAAGAATATGATAAATATCCAAAAAAATTAAAATTTTAATTTTTTTAAATTAATTTATTCCTAATTTGTGAACAAGTGCAGCAAAAAAAGTCAACTGTCTGGGTGTAGCATTATCTGGTGAACAAAAAAATTAAAAATATTTTAAAAAAATTAAAATTTTTAAAAAACTAAATTTTTTATTTTTGAATTTTTAAATTATTTTATTAAATGTTTTACATTTAAATAAGAAAAATAAAATAAAATCCAGCAATATGCAGTAAGTAACAAATTTGTAAGTTTACTATTTTTTAATTTTTAAACTAAAATTTTTTTCTAGTTGTAAACAAATTAAAAAATTCCAAAAATACCCAAAAAATGAAAAAATTAAAATTTTAAATTTTTAAATTAATTTTTTCTTAATTTGTGAACAAGTACAGTAAAAAAGTCAATTGTACGGCACTATCCGATGAATAAAAAGATAAAAAATATTTTTAAAATATTAAAAATTTTAAAAAACTAATTTTTTATTTTTGAATTTTTAAATTATATTATTAAATGTTTTTTATTTAAATAATAAAAAAATAATATCCAGCAATATCTAATAAACAACAAATTTGTAAATTTATTTTTTTTAATTTTTGAACTAAAAAAATATTTTTTTCTAATTGTAAAAAAATAAAAAATTCCAAATATATCCAAAAAATAAAAAAATTAAAATTTTAAATTTTTAAATTAATTTATTCGTAATTTGTGAACAAGTGCAGCAAAAAAAGTCAACTGTCTTGGTGTAGCATTATCGGGTGAAAAAAATTAAAAATATTTTTAAAAATATTAAAAAGATTAAAAAACTAATTTTTTTATTTTTGAATTTTTAAATTATATTTTTAAATGTTTTATATTTAAATAAGAAAAATAAAATAAAGTCCAACAATATCTAGTAAGTAACAAATTTGTAAGTTTATTATTTTTGAATTTTTAAAGTAAAAATTGTTTTCAAGTCGTAAAAAAATTAAAACATACCCAAAAAATAAAAAAATTAAAATTTTTAAATTTTTAAATTAATTTTTTCCTAATTTGTGAACAAGTACAGAAAAAAAGTCAACTTTCCGGCATTATCCGATGAATAAAAAAATAAAAAATATTTTTAAAATATTAAAAATGTTAAAAAACTAATTTTTTGAATTTTTAAATTATATTATTAAATTTTTTTATTTAAATAATAAAAAAAATAATGTCCAGTAACATCTAGTAAACAACAAATCTGTAAATTTATTTTTTTAATTTTTGAACTAAAAAAATATTTTTTTATAATTATAAAAAAATAAAAAATTCTATTAATATCCAAAAAATAAAAAAATTAAATTTTTAAATTTTTGAATTAATTTATTCGTAATTTATGAACAAGTGCAGCAAAAAAAGTCAACTGTCTCGGTGTAGCATTATCCGGTGAAAAAAATTAAAAATATTTTTAAAAAGATTAGAAACTTTTAAAAATCTAAATTTTTAATTTTTGAATTTTTAAATTATATTATTAAAAGTTTTACATTTAAATAAGAAAAATAAAATAAAGTTCAGCAATATCTAGTAAACAACAGATTTTTAAATTTATTATTTTTTTAATTTTAAACTAAAAAAATATTTTTTTCTAGTTGTAAAAAAATAAAAAATTCCAAAAAATTAAAAAATTAAAATTTTTAAATTTTTAAATTAATTTATACTTAATTTGTGAAGAAGTGCAGCAAAAAAAGTCAACTATCTAGGTGTAGCATTATCCGGTGAATAAACAAATAAAAAATATTTTTTAATTTTTCGTTATATTATTCAATATTTTTTATTTAAATAATAAAAAAAGTCTAGCAATATCTAGTAAACAACAGATTTGTAAATTTATTATTTTTTTAAATTTTAAACTAAAATTTTTTTCTAGTTGTAAAAAAATAAAGAATATCATAAATATCCAAAAAAAATTAAAATTTTAAATTTTTTAAATTAATTTATTCTTAATTTGTGAACAAGTGCAGCAAAAAAAGTCAACTGTCTGGGTGTAGCATTATCTGGTGAACAAAAAAATTAAAAAAATTTTAAATAAATTAAAAATTTTAAAAAACTAAATTTTTTTATTTTTGAATTTTTAAATTATATTATTAAATGTTTTTCATTTAAATAAGAAAAATAAAATAAAATCCAGCAATATCCAGTAAGTAACAAATTCGTAAGTTTCTTATTTTTTAATTTTTAAACTAAAATTTTTTTTCTAGTTGTAAACAAATTAAAAATTCCAATAATATCCAAAAAATAAAAAATTAAAATTTTAAATTTTTTAAATTAATTTTTTCTTAATTTGTGAACAAGTACAGTAAAAAAAATCAATTTTACAGCACTATCCGATGAATAAAAAAATAAAAAATATTTTTAAAATATTAAAAATTTTAAAAAACTAATTTTTTTATTTTTTAATTTTTAAGTTATATTATTAAATATTTTTTATTTAAATAATAAAAAAATAATATCCAGCAATATCTAATAAACAACAAATCTGTAAATTTATTTTTTTTAATTTTTAAACTAAAAAAATATTTTTTTCTAATTGTAAAAAAAATTCCAAAAATATCCAAAAAATAAAAAAATTAAAATTTTAAATTTTTAAATTAATTTATTCGTAATTTGTGAACAAGTGCAGCAAAAAAAGTCAACTGTCTTGGTGTAGCATTATCCGGTGAAAAAAATTAAAAATATTTTTAAAAATATTAAAAAGATTAAAAACTTTTAAAAAACTAAATTTTTAATTTTTTAATTTTTAAATTATATTATTAAAAGTTTTACATTTAAATAAGAAAAATAAAATAAAGTCCAGCAATATCTAGTAAACAACAGATTTGTAAATTTATTATTTTTTTTAATTTTAAACTAAAAAAATATTTTTTTCTAGTTGTAAAAAAATAAAAAATTCCAAAAATATCCGAAAAATAAAAAATTAAAATTTTAAAATTAATTTATTCTTAATTTGTGAACAAGTGCAGCAAAAAAAAAGTCAACTGTCTAGGTGTAGCATTATCCGATGAATAAAAAAATAAAAATTATTTTAAAAAAATAAAAAATTTTAAAAAACTAAATTATTTATTTTTTAGTTTTTAAATTATATTATTAAATTTTTTTTATTTAAATAATAAAAATAAAATAAAATCAAGTAATATCTAATAAAGAACAATTTTGTAAATTTATTTCTTTTTTAATTTTTAAAGTAAAAAAATATTTTTTTCTAATTGTAAAAAAATAAAAAATTCCAAAAATATCCAAAAAATAAGAAAATTAAAATTTTAAATTTTTTAAATTAATTTATTCTTAATTTGTGCACAAGTGTAGCAAAAAAAAGTCAACCATTTGGGTGTAGCATTATCTGGGGAATAAAAAAAATTTTTAAAAAATTAAAATATTTAAAAAACTAAATTTTTTATTTTTGAATTTTAAAATTATTTTATTAAATGGTTTTATTTAAATAATAAAAAAAGTCCGGTAATATCTAGTAAACAACAGATCTGTAAATTTATTACTTTTTAAAATTTTAGACTAAAAATTTTTTTCTAGCTGTAAAAAAATAAATAATTCCAAAAATATCCAACAAAATAAAAAAATTAAAATTTTAAATTTTTTAAATTAATTTATTCTTAATTTGTGAACAAGTGCAACAAAAAAAGTCAACTGTCTGGGTGTAGCTTTATTTTTGAAATTTTAAATTATATTATTAAATGTTTTTTATTTAAATAATAAAAAAAAGTCCAACAATATCTCGCAAACAACAAATTTGTAAATTTACTATTTTTTTAAATTTTAAACTAAAAAATTTTTTTCTAGCTGTAAAAAATAAAGAATTCCAAAAATATCCAAAAAATAAAAAATTTTAAAATTAAATTTTTTTAAATTAATTTATTCTTAATTTGTGAACAAGTGCAGCAAAATTAAAGTCAACTGTTTGGGTGTAGCATTATCCGATGAATAAAAAAAATAAAAAATATTTTTAAAAAAATTAAAAAATTTTAAGAAACTAAATTTTTTATTTTTGTATTTTTAAATTATATAATTTAATGTTTTTTATTTAAATAATAAAAAAATAATGTCCAGCAATATTTAGTAAACAATAGATTTGTAACTTTATAATTTTTTTAAATTTTAAACTAAAAATTTCTTTCTAGCTGTAAAAAAAAATTTCCAAAAATATCCAAAAAAAACTTAAAAAATAAAATTTTTTTATTTTTTAAATTAATTTATTCTTAATTTGTGAACAAGTGCAGCAAAAAACCGTCAATTGTCTAGGTCATGCATTATCTGGTGAAAAAAAATTAAAAATATTTTTTAAAAAATTAAAAAATTTTAAAAACTAAAATTTTTTATTTTTGAATTTTTAAATTGTATTATTAAATGTTTTACATTTAATTAAGAAAAATAAAACAAAGTCCAGCAATATCTAGTAAACAACAAAACCTATAAATTTATTATTTTTTTAAATTTTAAACAAAAAAATATTTTTTTCCTAGTTGTAAAAAAATAAAAAATTCCAAAAATAACCAAAAAATAAAAAATTAAAATTTTAAAATTTTAAAATTAATTTATTCTTAATTTGTGAACAAGTGCAGCAAAAAAAAGTCAACTGTCTAGGTGTAGCATTATCCGGTGAATAAAAAAATAAAAAATATTTTAAAAAATAAAAAATTTTAAAAAACTAAATTATTTATTTTTTAATTTTTAAATTATATTATTAAATTTTTTTATTTAAATAATAAAAATAAAATAAAATCAAGTAATATCTAATAAAGAACAATTTTGTAAATTTATTTCTTTATTAATTTTTAAACTAAAAAAATATTTTTTTCTAATTGTAAAAAAATAAAAAATTCTAAAAATATCCAAAAAATAAGAAAATTAAAATTTTAAATTTTTTAAATTAATGTATTCTTAATTTGTGCACAAGTGTAGCAAAAAAAAGTCAACTATCTGGGTGTAGCATTATCTGGGAAATAAAAAAAAAATTTTAAAAAATTAAAATATTTAAAAAACTAAATTTTTTATTTTTGAATTTTAAAATTATTTTATTAAATGGTTTTATTTAAATAATAAAAAAAGTCCGGTAATATCTAGTAAACAACAGATCTGTAAATTTATTATTTTTTAAAATTTTAGACTAAAAATTTTTTTCTAGCTGTAAAAAAATAAATAATTCCAAAAATATCCAACAAAATAAAAAAATTAAAATTTTAAATTTTTTAAATTAATTTATTCTTAATTTGTGAACAAGTGCAACAAAAAAAGTCAACTGTCTGGGTGTAGCTTTATTTTTGAAATTTTAAATTATATTATTAAATGTTTTTTATTTAAATAATAAAAAAAGTCCAACAATATCTCGCAAACAACAAATTTGTAAATTTACTATTTTTTTAAATTTTAAACTAAAAAAATTTTTTTCTAGCTGTAAAAAATAAAGAATTCCAAAAATATCCAAAAAATAATAAAATTTAAAATTAAATTTTTTTAAATTAATTTATTCTTAATTTGTGAACAAGTGCAGCAAAATTAAAGTCAACTGTTTGGGTGTAGCATTATCCGGTGAATAAAAAAAATAAAAAATATTTTTAAAAAAATTAAAAAATTTTAAGAAACTAAATTTTTTATTTTTGTATTTTTAAATTATATAATTTAATGTTTTTTATTTAAATAATAAAAAAATAATGTCCAGCAATATTTAGTAAACAATAGATTTGTAACTTTATAATTTTTTTAAATTTTAAACTAAAAATTTCTTTCTAGCTGTAAAAAAAAATTTCCAAAAATATCCAAAAAAACTTAAAAAATAATTTTTTTTTATTTTTTAAATTATTTTATTCTTAATTTGTGAACAAGTGCAGCAAAAAACGTCAATTGTCTAGGTCTAGCATTATCTGGTGAAAAAAAATTAAAAATATTTTTTAAAAAATTAAAAAATTTTAAAAACTAAAATTTTTTATTTTTGAATTTTTAAATTGTATTATTAAATGTTTTACATTTAATTAAGAAAAATAAAACAAAGTCCAGCAATATCTAGTAAACAACAAAACCTATAAATTTATTATTTTTTTAAATTTTAAACAAAAAAATATTTTTTCCTAGTTGTAAAAAAATAAAAAATTCCAAAAATAACCAAAAAATAAAAAATTAAAATTTTAAAATTTTAAAATTAATTTATTCTTAATTTGTGAACAAGTGCAGCAAAAAAAAGTCAACTGTCTAGGTGTAGCATTATCCGGTGAATAAAAAAATAAAAAATATTTTAAAAAAATAAAAAATTTTAAAAAACTAAATTATTTATTTTTTAATTTTTAAATTATATTATTAAATTTTTTTATTTAAATAATAAAAATAAAATAAAATCAAGTAATATCTAATAAAGAACAATTTTGTAAATTTATTTCTTTATTAATTTTTAAACTAAAAAAATATTTTTTTCTAATTGTAAAAAAATAAAAAATTCTAAAAATATCCAAAAAATAAGAAAATTAAAATGTTAAATTTTTTAAATTAATGTATTCTTAATTTGTGCACAAGTGTAGCAAAAAAAAGTCAACTATCTGGGTGTAGCATTATCTGGGGAATAAAAAAAAATTTTAAAAAATTAAAATATTTAAAAAACTAAATTTTTTATTTTTGAATTTTAAAATTATTTTATTAAATGGTTTTATTTAAATAATAAAAAAAGTCCGGTAATATCTAGTAAACAACAGATCTGTAAATTTATTATTTTTTAAAATTTTAGACTAAAAATTTTTTTCTAGCTGTAAAAAAATAAATAATTCCAAAAATATCCAACAAAATAAAAAAATTAAAATTTTAAATTTTTTAAATTAATTTATTCTTAATTTGTGAACAAGTGCAACAAAAAAAGTCAACTGTCTGGGTGTAGCTTTATTTTTGAAATTTTAAATTATATTATTAAATGTTTTTTATTTAAATAATAAAAAAAGTCCAACAATATCTCGCAAACAACAAATTTGTAAATTTACTATTTTTTTAAATTTTAAACTAAAAAAATTTTTTTCTAGCTGTAAAAAATAAAGAATTCCAAAAATATCCAAAAAATAATAAAATTTAAAATTAAATTTTTTAAATTAATTTATTCTTAATTTGTGAACAAGTGCAGCAAAATTAAAGTCAACTGTTTGGGTGTAGCATTATCCGGTGAATAAAAAAAATAAAAAATATTTTTAAAAAAATTAAAAAATTTTAAGAAACTAAATTTTTTATTTTTGTATTTTTAAATTATATAATTTAATGTTTTTTATTTAAATAATAAAAAAATAATGTCCAGCAATATTTAGTAAACAATAGATTTGTAACTTTATAATTTTTTTAAATTTTAAACTAAAAATTTCTTTCTAGCTGTAAAAAAAAATTTCCAAAAATATCCAAAAAAACTTAAAAAATAATTTTTTTTATTTTTTAAATTAATTTATTCTTAATTTGTGAACAAGTGCAGCAAAAAAACGTCAATTGTCTAGGTCTAGCATTATCTGGTGAAAAAAAATTAAAAATATTTTTTAAAAACTAAAAAATTTTAAAAACTAAAATTTTTTATTTTTGAATTTTTAAATTGTATTATTAAATGTTTTACATTTAATTAAGAAAAATAAAACAAAGTCCAGCAATATCTAGTAAACAACAAAACCTATAAATTTATTATTTTTTTAAATTTTAAACAAAAAAATATTTTTTTCCTAGTTGTAAAAAAATAAAAAATTCCAAAAATAACCAAAAAATAAAAAATTAAAATTTTAAAATTTTAAAATTAATTTATTCTTAATTTGTGAACAAGTGCAGCAAAAAAAGTCAACTGTCTAGGTGTAGCATTATCCGGTGAATAAAAAAATAAAAAATATTTTAAAAAAATAAAAAATTTTAAAAAACTAAATTATTTATTTTTTAATTTTTAAATTATATTATTAAATTTTTTTTATTTAAATAATAAAAATAAAATAAAATCAAGTAATATCTAATAAAGAACAATTTTGTAAATTTATTTCTTTATTAATTTTTAAACTAAAAAAATATTTTTTTCTAATTGTAAAAAAATAAAAAATTCCAAAAATATCCAAAAAATAAGAAAATTAAAATGTTAAATTTTTTAAATTAATGTATTCTTAATTTGTGCACAAGTGTAGCAAAAAAAAGTCAACTATCTGGGTGTAGCATTATCTGGGGAATGAAAAAAAATTTTTAAAAAATTAAAATATTTAAAAAACTAAATTTTTTATTTTTGAATTTTAAAATTATTTTATTAAATGATTTTATTTAAATAATAAAAAAAGTCCGATAATATCTAGTAAACAACAGATCTGTAAATTTATTATTTTTTAAAATTTTAGACTAAAAATTTTTTTCTAGCTGTAAAAAAATAAATAATTCCAAAAATATCCAACAAAATAAAAAAATTAAAATTTTAAATTTTTTAAATTAATTTATTCTTAATTTGTGAACAGGTGCAACAAAAAAAGTCAACTGTCTGGGTGTAGCTTTATTTTTGAAATTTTAAATTATATTATTAAATGTTTTTTATTTAAATAATAAAAAAAAGTCCAACAATATCTCGCAAACAACAAATTTGTAAATTTACTATTTTTTTAAATTTTAAACTAAAAAATTTTTTTTCTAGCTGTAAAAAATAAAGAATTCCAAAAATATCCAAAAAATAAAAAATTTAAATTTAAATTTTTTAAATTAATTTATTCTTAATTTGTGAACAAGTGCAGCAAAATTAAAGTCAACTGTTTGGGTGTAGCATTATCCGGTGAATAAAAAAAATAAAAAATATTTTTAAAAAAATTAAAAAATTTTAAGAAACTAAATTTTTTATTTTTGTATTTTTAAATTATATAATTTAATGTTTTTTATTTAAATAATAAAAAAATAATGTCCAGCAATATTTAGTAAACAATAGATTTGTAACTTTATAATTTTTTTAAATTTTAAACTAAAAATTTCTTTCTAGGTGTAAAAAAAAATTTCCAAAAATATCCAAAAAAACTTAAAAAATAAAAATTTTTTATTTTTTAAATTAATTTATTCTTAATTTGTGAACAAGTGCAGCAAAAAAACGTCAATTGTCTAGGTCTAGCATTATCTGGTGAAAAAAAATTAAAAATATTTTTTAAAAAATTAAAAAATTTTAAAAACTAAAATTTTTTATTTTTGAATTTTTAAATTGTATTATTAAATGTTTTACATTTAATTAAGAAAAATAAAACAAAGTCCAGCAATATCTAGTAAACAACAAAACCTATAAATTTATTATTTTTTTAAATTTTAAACAAAAAAATATTTTTTTTCTAGTTGTAAAAAAATAAAAAATTCCAAAAATATCCAAAAAAAAAAAATTAAAATTTTAAAATTTTAAAATTAATTTATTCTTAATTTGTGAACAAGTGCAGCAAAAAAAAAGTCAACTGTCTAGGTGTAGCATTATCCAGTGAATAAAAAAATAAAAAATATTTTAAAAAAATAAAAAATTTTAAAAAACTAAATTATTTATTTTTTAATTTTTAAATTATATTATTAAATTTTTTTTATTTAAATAATCAAAATAAAATAAAATCAAGTAATATCTAATGAAGAACAATTTTGTAAATTTATTTCTTTTTTAATTTTTAAACTAAAAAAATATTTTTTTCTAATTGTAAAAAAATAAAAAAATCCAAAAAAATCCAAAAAATAAGAAAATTGAAATTTTAAATTTTTTAAATTAATTTATTCTTAATTTGTGAACAAGTGTAAAAAAAAAAGCCAACTATCTGGGTGTAGCATTATCCGGGGAATAAAAAAATTTTTTTAAAAATTAAAATATTTAAAAAACTAAATTTTTTATTTTTAAATTTTAAAATTATTTTATTAAATGGTTTTATTTAAATAATAAAAAAAGTCCGGTAATATCTAGTAAACAACAGATCTGTAAATTTATTATTTTTTAAAATTTTAGACTAAAAATTTTTTTCTAGCTGTAAAAAAATAAATAATTCCAAAAATATCAAACAAAATAAAAAAAATTAAAATTTTAAATTTTTTAAATTAATTTATTCTTAATTTGTGAACAAGTGCAACAAAAAAAGTCAACTGTCTGGGTGTAGCTTTATTTTTGAAATTTTAAATTATATTATTAAATGTTTTTTATTTAAATAATTAAAAAAAGTCCAACAATATGTCATAAACAACAGATTTGTAAATTTACTATTTTTTTAATTTTAAACTAAAAAATTTTTTTTCTAGCTGTAAAAAAATAAAGAATTCCAAAAATATCCAAAAAATAAAAAAATTAAAATTTAAAATTTTTTAAATTAATTTATTCTTAATTTGAGAACAAGTGCAGCAAAAAAAGTCAATTGTCTGGGTGTAGCATTATCCGGAGAAAAAAAATTAAAAAATTTTAAAAAACTAAATTTTTTATTTTTGAATATTTAAATTATATTATTAAATGTTTTAGATTTAAATAAGAAAAATAAAATAAAGTCTAGGAATATCTAGTAAAACACAGATCTGTAAATTTATTTTTTTTAATTTTAAACTAAAAAATATTTTTTTCTAGTCGTAAAAAAATAAAAAATTCCCAAAATATTAAAAAAATAAAAAAATTAAGATTTTAAAATTTAAAATTAATTTATTTTTAATTTGTGAAGAAGTGCAGCAAAAAAGGTCAACTGTCTATGTGTAGCATTTTCTGGTGAATAAAAAATATAAAATATTTTAAAAAAACTAAATTTTTTATTTTTTAATTTATACATTATATTATTAAATTTTTCTTATTTAAATACTAAAAAAATAAAGTACTGCAATATCTAGTAAACAACAGATCTGTAAATTTATTATTTTTATAAATTTTAAACTAAAAAAATATTTTTTTCTAATTGTAGTAAAATAAAAAATTTCAAAAATATCCAAAAAATTAAAAGATTAAAATTTTAAATTTTTTAAATTAATTTATTCTTAATTTGTGAACAAGTGCAGCAAAAAAAGTCAACTGTCTAAAGAGCCGCTTTGAGACATGACACTTAAAACCAACTGGTTTGGGAGTATTGATTGAAAGCTTATCTAAAGAGCCGCTTTGAGACATGACACTTAGAGTCAAGGCCAAGGCACATAAACTATGAGCAGCTGTTTCAAGGTGATTACCTATAGAGAGATTTCCATGATATCATTTGAATAAAAGTCCTAAGATCTAAGACTTCCAAAATGTAAGGACTAATAAGCACTGGGACCCTTGCATGAACACATAATTCAGAGTTCATCCCACTATCACTTAATCACTTCACTCACCAAGGTATTACAAGCTATTCCTCAACTCATTCCAATTAAAAGAAATCTCTATTGCATGATTCTTTTCTTGCTTGAGGACAAGCAAGGTTTAAGTTTGGTGTTGTGATGCATTCGCATATTTACCATTTTACTTAGTTAGTTTAGTTAGTTTTAGCTTAGCTTTATTCATTTTCTTTGAAATAAATAGACAAAGTTGTGAACTTTCCTCCATGCATCCATAAACCAAGAATTAAGTGAAAATTGACATAATCCATGCAAATGATTTAAAAAGTTTATATGCAAGTTAAGGTGAATGATTTCCTTGAAATTTAATGCATGAGATGGCAAAACTTTGAGAAAAGCTCTTTGGTTTATGATAGGTGATGAAGCAAGAAGACAATGATGCAAGGAAATCTTGGAGCAAGAAGGAGATGCATGTTGCCAACTTGATCCTCAAGTTGGCAACGCCCATTTGATGTAACCAGGATGAGAGAGCACGTTGGCAACTTGGTTTCCAAGTTGCCAACGCCCAAATTGGTGCTGCCAGGAGGAGTAGCACGTTGGCAACTTGGAAACCAAGTTGGCAACGTGCTAGTGCATGATCAGTAGAAATTGCAGCCTGACCTTCCCCTCTTCAAGGATGAATATCTTGAACCACAAGGATCCAATTGGCATGATTCCAATTGTGTTGAGAAGCTGACATCAATAGCTTTCCAACGATATACAATAGTCCATAATGTGGCAAGGAATGGAAGCTCAAATCAGAGGGAAACTTAAGCCCCAAGAGCAAGGAAATGAAGCATTGCAAGTTGCCAACGCCAACACCAAGTTGGCAACGCCAGGAGCCACCAGGGGAAGATGTTAGCACGTTGCCAACGCCAACACCAAGTTGGCAACGCCAGGAGCCACCAGGGGAGGATGTTAGCACGTTGCCAACTTGAGGACCAAGTTGGCAACGCCAGGAGCCACCAGGGGAAGATGTTAGCACGTTGCCAACGCCAACACCAAGTTGGCAACGCCCAAGCCAAGAAGAAAAGAGATGTTGGCACGTTGTTGCTGGCGTGTTTGCCAACAACGTGGGCAACAACGCCCAAGCAGAGAAGAGAGGAGAACCTGGCGTTGTTGCTGGCGTGTTTGCCAACAACTTGGGCAACAACGCCCAGGCAGATTGAGGATGCTATCTTCAAGAACGTGTATCTTGAGCTAGAAAACTCCAAATGAGGTGAAATCAGTGGCATTGGAAAGTAGACATCAAGAGCTTTCCAACCACATATCATAATATGAAATTGGAGTTCATTTGAAGGTTCAGAAGTTAGGTTCATTTAGAGCCTCAAACATGGAAAGCATTGTTACTGGCATGCTCACCAAGTTGCCAACGCCAACACCAAGTTGGCAACGCCCAAACAGAGAAGAAAGGAGCAGCATTTAGCACGTTGCCAACGCCCAGAGCATGTTGCCAATGCCCAGGAGCTTCCAGTGGGCGTTGTTGCTGGCGTGTTTGCCAACAACTTGGGCAACAACGCCCAGCCCAGGCAGCCTGACCTCCCTCTCTTCAATGACTTATATCTTGAGCTAGAGAACTCCAAATGAGATGCTTCCAATTGCATTGGAAAATAGACATCAAGAGCTTTCCATCCATATATAATAGCATAGGATTGGAGTTCATTTGAAGATTCAAGAGCCAGCTACAATTAGAGCCTCAGAAACACTGGGCGTTGTTGCTGGCGTGTTTGCCAACAACTTGGGCAACAACGCCAGACAGCCTGACCATACCCTCTTCAAAGGAGCATAACTTGAGCTATAGAGATCCAATTGAGGTGCTTTCAGTTGCGTTGGAAAGCTGACATTCAGAGCTTTCCAACCATGTATAATAGTTTATAGTGAAGCACAAAATTGAAGCTCGAGCAAGAGGCAACTTTAGGCATAAAAACTGAATTCAGAGAAGGTCAAAACACTTAGCAACATTTTGGGCCAGAATCTGTGAAGAGATGGCTCTTGTTCTCTACACCCTTTTCAAAGGCAACTTCTTCCTTCATTGGACCAGGAACTCACAATGGAAAAGCCCACATTGCCAACCACTTGAGGACCTCCAAATGAGTCTTAGGAGTAGTATAAATAGAATTAAACTTTGTACTTGGGGGACTCTTCTTCCACTTAGGGATTTTTACTTTGGCACTTTTAGTAATATAGCTTTCTTAACTTTCGGGAGGATACCCGAAAGCTATTTTGTCTCTCTTGCAACTTTCAAATTTCAGTTTTAAGAACTTCTTCTTCTTCATTCTTCATCTTCTTCTCCATTTAATTCTAATGTTTATCTTTGCAATTGTTGTTGAATTTAGAGCTATGATTCACTAAACCCCACCTTCATTAGGGGGAGGAGCTCTGTTTATTTGAATGGGTTGACAACACCTCTTCTCTCTCTCAATTCAAGTGGTTCATCCAAGAGGAAACTCTTGTTCTTCACAGATTCAATTACATTCGAGAGAAGGATTGAATCTATATGAATTGTATGGTGAACTTGAGAAAGAATCCATAGAATTCAGTTTAGAGTTATCCTTTCATAATTTCTTTGATCAATACACTTTGGGTTGGTATGTGAGATGTAACCTCCCTTGGTTGAGATCCTGGAAGTTGTGTGGCTTGGGATTAGAAATTGAGCTTCACCTCTTCTCATGACCAATTAGATCACGAGAGTGGCAATTGATTGTGTTGAGAGAAATTGGATTGCCAAGAGATTGGGATTCAATTATTCACAATCTGCCATGGATCTATACCCATGATTGAGAAGGAGTTGAACCAAGTCAATCCATGATAATTTACATCTCTGATCCCTAATGATCTCTCCATCATTAATTCTCATCTCTTTTGTTCTTTAGTTATTTTGAGTACCCACTACCCAATTCCCTTTTATTTTCTTGCAATTTATCATTCCGTCACTTACACTCTGTTTTCTATTCCTTGCAATTTACTTTTCTGCTCTCTAAAATTCTGCACTCTTTAATTTCTTGCAATTTACTTTCCATGTCATTTAAGTTTCTTGCACTTTAATTTTCAGCTATTTACTTTCATTTTCTTCCTTTATTCTAGTTCTTTAAATTCCTTGACATTTAATTTTCTGTAAGTACATTCAAAAATCAATTCTCATGAATTCAAAACCATGTTTGCTTGACTAAATATACCATTTAACTAAAATTTGCTTAATCTACCAATCTCCGTGGGATCGACCTCACTCTTAGTGAGTTTTATTACTTGATGCGACCCGGTATACTTGCCGGTAAGTACGTGAAATCTCATTTTTACGTATCAAGTTTTTGGCGCCGTTGCCGGGGATTGGAAAAGGTTGACAATGATTAAGTGAATGGTAGTTTAGATTAAGCATTTTTTTATTCTTGCTGAGCCCACTAACTGTTTGACACTTTGTTTCACTAACTTCAATTCCACTCTAGTTATAGAGTGTCTCACTTGTGATTTTGGTTTTTGTTTGTGTATGTCAGGAGCTAGTAGACTTAATCCTGAAGACGAGAGGATCCTCCGAAGGATAAGGAGAGCAGAAAGAGGAAAGGGGATAGTCGGTGAAGAGGAATCAGAGGGAGAGGACCAAGTCATGGAGGACGATATGCACAATTGATGACAAGTCATCTTAGCCTAGTTTTACTAGTCTCTTTCTTTTGTTTTTAATTGAATTATGCACTTTCTTGAGGCTTAAGCAAGCTAATTTAGGTAGATTTTTATGCTTCCTTTGATTGAACCAACCATATATGATTTAATGCAAATTCATGAGGTTTGATGACATAATTGGTGCATATTAGAATAGAATGATCATCTCATGATTTTGAGCATAGCTTTGATGTGTTTGGTTGATTTATGATAGGTGAAGAAAGCTTGGAAAAAGGTTGAAGTAAGAAGGAATGGCTAGAAGCTAAGAGAAGACAATGAAACAAGTGAAATTGAACCAGGAATAAATGAAGTTGGACTTGAAGTTAGCCCCCAAACGTTGGCACAAACTTTTGGACGAAAAGTTAGCCTCAACGTTAGCCCCCTAACTTGGAGGCTAACGTTGGAAGTTAAAAATCTCCTCCCAGGTTGCTTCAAGTTTGCGCCAACGTTAGCCCCCTAACTTGGAGGCTAACGTTGGCATGAGAGCTCATCTTCGGCGCACAAAATCTTAAGGGAGAATAGCCAACGTTTGCGCCAACGTTAGCCCCCTAACTTGGAGGCTAACGTTGGCGCCAATTGTGCATAAGGAAGGGCCAACGTTGGCACTCAAGTTAGGCCCCTAACTTGGAGGCCAACGTTGGCATCAGTAAAAAGGGCCTGCTGACATGAAAAGTTGGCCTCAAAGTTAGCCCCCTAACTTTGAGGCTAACTTTGAATCCAACTCTGCAAAACTCCATTCCGGTTCAATTGGTTCACTTGGGTTTCTCTCCAAACTTCAAGAGCAATCAACCAAGGCCTCTTTCAACCCAAATCCACCAAGAGCAAAGGCCCAACTCAAGGCTTGAAGATCAATTGAAGAAAGTGTATAAATAGGCTAGAATTCAATTTATTCGGGGAGCTTTCCTTTTTAGTTTTTAGAGAGTTTTCTTCTTGGTTTTGGGAGCTTGAGTGATCTTTATTTTCTTAGTTTAATTGCTTTCAATTTCAATTACACTTGTCTTGGATCTTGGGTTGGAGAATTGAAGGAATTCTGTTTCAATCTCACCTTAGATCTCTCTGTTGATTTTCACTGCAATTTAATTTCCAATTCGGTTAATTGCTCCTTCATCTAATCTCTTTGCAATTTAAAATTCCATTGCTATTGTTCTTGTTGGATCTAGGAAGGCATTGAGATCTAGACTTGGTTTTCTAGTCTCTGGGTCCTGAGATCTCAATTTACCATTTCAATTTTCCGTTTCTTGCATTAATTGTTCATTTACTTGTCTGTTTGAATCCGATTCAACCCCAATTCCCATTTACTCTTCAGTTTGATGCGATTTAATTTCTCTTTGTTTAATTCCTGCAAATCCAAGTCCCAATCCCCTTTACATTTCAAGCCATTTACATTTCTTGTCATTTAAGATTCTTGCAATTTACATTACTTGCTCTTTAAGTTTCTGCCATTTACTTTCTTGCTCTTTAAGATTCAGCAATTTAATTCTTGTTCTCTTTACTTTCAATGCAATTTAAATTCTGCAAGTTACCCATCAATCAACCAAATCTTGATTCGCTTGACTAAATCAACCACTAAACTAAAATTGCTCAATCCTTCAATCCCTGTGGGATCGACCTCACTCCCGTGAGTTTTTATTACTTGATGCGACCCGGTGCACTTGCCGGTTAGATTGGTGTTGTTTTGGGAGAGATTCTTGTCTCAACCAAAATAATCCCATCAACAATCCTCCTGGAGGAGCTGCTAACAATGATGGACCACCTAGAAGGGTGCTATCTTCTTACACCATCCCTGATCCAAAACATTGTGGGAGCAGTATTGCCACTCCAACTGTTCAGGCCAATAACTTTGAGTTAAAACCCCAACTCATCACTTTGGTACAAAACAATTGTTCCTATGGAGGGGGACCTCTTGAAGACCCAAATCAACATCTGTCTGTTTTTCTAAGGATATGCAATACAGTGAAGACCAATGGAGTACACCCAGATGTCTACAAACTGCTGCTATTTCCGTTCTCTTTGAGGGACAAAGCCACTCAATGGCTAGAGTCATTCCCCAAGGAAAGCCTCAATGATTGGAATGAAGTGATGAGCAGATTTCTAGCAAAGTTCTACCCACCTCAAAAGATCATCAAGTTGAAGACAGAGGTTCAGACTTTTAGGCAAATGGATGGAGAGTCGTTATATGAAGACTGGGAAAGGTATAAGGCACTAATGAGAAGATGCCCACCTGACATGTTTAGTGATTGGGTCAAACTCCAAAACTTCTATGAAGGCTTAAGTCCAGAAGCAAGGAAAGGACTGGATTACTCATCAGGAGGATCACTCAACATGATGAAGACAGCAGAAGAGGCTCAAGACCTCATTGAGATTGTGGCAAACAATCAGTACTATTACTCATCAGAGAGGCAACATAACCCAGCCCCAAAGAAAGGCGTGATGGAGCTTGAAGGTGTTGACGCTATCTTGGCACAGAATAAGTTAATGCACCAACAAATTCAGCAACAAATGGAAATGATAACAAAGAGAATGGATGGCCTCCAACTAGCATCAGTGAACACAACAAATTAATCATCACTTGAATGGGGCCAAGGTGAAGGGACCATTGTTGAACAGCCACAAGAACAAGTTCAGTACATGCAAAATACTTCAAATTCTCAGGATGAATTCCATGGTGATACATACAACCCATCCTGGAAAAATCACCCTAACCTGAAGTGGGGTGAAAACCATTGGCAAAAGAACAATAACCACAACCACACCCGTAACACAAACAACCAAAACCACCATGCCACCAACACTAACCAATATAGAAAAACACAAAACACCTATCAACCACCTCATAATAATTCACAAACTCACCAAAACAACTTTCCTGCACCAACATCCAACTCACAAAATTACCACACTAATCCTCCCAATAACTTCCAGCAACAACATTCAGCCCCCATCATACCCCCTATTGACCATCATGAGACAAGAATCTCCAATCTTGAAGCCACCTTGCAAGCACTTAATCAAACCACACAAGCACTTGCTCAAAGCACTCAAACCTTAATCAAGGGACAAAAGGAACATGAGGCCACCATAAAGAATATTGAGCGACAAGTGGGACAACTAGCCAAACAAGCTGAACGGCCAACCAATGTTCTTCCAAGTGATACGATACCCAACCCAAGAGACACAGAAAAAGTCATAAAATGGGAGGAGTGTAAAGCAATCACCCTGAGAAGTGGGAAGAAAGTGGAGACAGAAGCCATTACTCAGGAAGAGCACATCAAAGAAGGCTCAAAAGAAGAGGTGAAGGAACAAAAGCAGGAGCAAGAAACTGATACACAAAGTGATAAATTAGCTAAGAAGGAGGCAGTGAAAGCATACCAACCAATGCTCCCATACCCTCAAAGGTTTAAAGGAGAAAACAAAGAGAAGCAATATTCCAAATTCTTGGAAATATTCAAGACACTACACATCAACATCCCCTTCATTGAAGCACTTGAACAGATGCCCCTATATGCTAAGTTCATGAAGGAATTGTTGACAAAGAAAAGATCCTTGAAAGAGGGACAAACGGTTGTGATGACCAGGGAGTGTAGTGCCATCATCCAAAAAAAGTTGCCAAAGAAGATGAAAGACCCAGGGAGCTTTCACATCCCCTGCACAATAGGCAACATGATGATTGAGAGAGCATTTTGTGACCTTGGTGCAAGCATAAATCTGATGCCTCTATCTTTGATGAGGAAGCTTCAGATTCATGAATTGAAACCTACAAAAATAGCCCTTCAAATGGCGGATAAATCTATTCAGCAAGCACTCGGGGTTGTAGAGAATGTATTAGTAAAGGTGGACAAATTTTTCCTCCCAGTTGACTTTGTCATCCTAGACATAGAGGAAGATGACAACACCCCCATTATTCTAGGGAGCCCCTTTTTAGCTACTGCCAGGGCATTGATAGATGTCGAAAAAGGAGAATTAATGCTAAGGGTGCATGATGAGCATATAGTGTTCCATGTCTTCAAGAATTTGCAAGACTCCACCCAAGAGGAAGAGTGTATGAAGATTGATTCCATAGATCCAAACTTGAAAGAGGCACCTGATGAGGCACTTCCAAGCTCATGCTGGAAAGAAAATGAAGAGGTGGAGGTGCTGAAACAAGCTCAAAGAATAGAGGAGAAACTGCAATCAAAGTCAGCATTTAAGATTCATAGCAAGGACCGTCCAAAAATTGAGACCCCAAAACCTGAACTATCTCCTGGAAAAGAAGAGAGTCCCAAGAAGAAAATGCCAAGAGGATGGAGAAACAAGAAAATCTCCACTGAAGACTTCTCACCAGGGGATAAAGTGATGCTAACTTACCAACCAATAAAGACATCTCCACACTTTTCTGGATACTACATAGTGAACAAAATCCTCTCACTTGAACATGTGGAAATCATCAAGAATGATACTGGAAGGAAGCTCACGGCGAGAGGGGAAGGATTAAGGCACTATGATCATCATCCGCCCTAAAGAGGGACAACCGTCAAGCTAATGACGATAAAAAAAGCGCTTGTTGGGAGGCAACCCAACCAAAGGTAGTTTTCTTTTCTTAGTTAATTCAATAAAAGAGTTAAGTATATTTATCTGCATTGCAAGGAGCTAAGTTTGGTGTTACACACCAACAGAATTCAAAGGTGAATGTGAGGTGCTAAGTTTGGTGTTCCACCAAAAAGTTTCATTAAAGACACATTTTAACCCTTTGCATGATTAGTCACTAGCTCCAAACAATCAGAAAAACTACTTAACAATTGCTACTTTTAATTTAGATTTTATTTCCTTAATAGAAGCACTTGATGTTTCTTGCATGTATTCATTCCACTGCATATAAAAGTAAGCAAGGAACTAAGTTTGGTGTCCCCACACCAACTTATGTCTAGAATATCACAAGCATACATGCATGCTAACCATCTCTCAAGTGCTTGGGGACAAGCAACTTTCAAAGTTCATTGTAGGCGATCACTTCAATCTTGAAAAGGATCAAGCATCATCAACCAAAGAGACAAAGAGGGATATAAAGACCAACAATGACGATGATAAGGAGTAAAGCAAATAAACTCCAAAAGGTTGTATTGTTGAGTGATTGTCTTGTATTCAAACTACTATGATTGAAAGTGATATGTACCCCTGTTTGTCTGCTTAGTATAACTTCTTTGTAGTTCAATAACTAAGATGTCTGATATATCATAACACCATACTCTTGAAATTGCTTGCACTCAATACCTATGAAAATGCAAACAGAGAACATTTCTTTGAAAAGAATGATTGAGGAGTCAAAAATCTATTTTGAGGCAAGTAAAAGATTAAGAGAAGTGGTGGTTCTAGTTGTATGATTGTGTATTGAGGTTGCATGTTTGTGAAAACTTGCATGGGAGCTCATAGGCAGGAAATAGAGTTCAAAGAAGTATTATGGAGATTCTCAAACACTTATTGATCCAAGAAGCAGCAACAAAAGAAAGCAAAAGAAACAAAAAAAAAACAAAAGAACATGGCAAAAGGCTCTAAGCATCAATTACTAGGAAGAAAAAGAAGGAAATGAGAACTCAAAGAGTTACTATCCTAGTTAAATGCTTGTGGTAGAATTGTGTCAAAGAGAGAGGCTTGAGCAAGTAAATCCTAAGGGGTGTTTCAACACCTAATACCTTAAAACCAACTGGTTTGGGAGTATTGATTGAAAGCTTATCTAAAGAGCCGCTTTGAGACATGACACTTAGAGTCAAGGCCAAGGCACATAAACTATGAGCAGCTGTTTCAAGGTGATTACCTATAGAGAGATTTCCATGATATCATTTGAATAAAAGTCCTAAGATCTAAGACTTCCAAAATGTAAGGACTAATAAGCACTGGGACCCTTGCATGAACACATAATTCAGAGTTCATCCCACTATCACTTAATCACTTCACTCACCAAGGTATTACAAGCTATTCCTCAACTCATTCCAATTAAAAGAAATCTCTATTGCATGATTCTTTTCTTGCTTGAGGACAAGCAAGGTTTAAGTTTGGTGTTGTGATGCATTCGCATATTTACCATTTTACTTAGTTAGTTTAGTTAGTTTTAGCTTAGCTTTATTCATTTTCTTTGAAATAAATAGACAAAGTTGTGAACTTTCCTCCATGCATCCATAAACCAAGAATTAAGTGAAAATTGACATAATCCATGCAAATGATTTAAAAAGTTTATATGCAAGTTAAGGTGAATGATTTCCTTGAAATTTAATGCATGAGATGGCAAAACTTTGAGAAAAGCTCTTTGGTTTATGATAAGTGATGAAGCAAGAAGACAATGATGCAAGGAAATCTTGGAGCAAGAAGGAGATGCATGTTGCCAACTTGATCCTCAAGTTGGCAACGCCCATTTGATGCAACCAGGATGAGAGAGCATGTTGGCAACTTGGTTTCCAAGTTGCCAACGCCCAAATTGGTGCTGCCAGGAGGAGTAGCACGTTGGCAACTTGGAAACCAAGTTGGCAACGTGCTAGTGCATGATCAGCAGAAATTGCAGCCTGACCTTCCCCTCTTCAAGGATGAATATCTTGAACCACAAGGATCCAATTGGCATGATTCCAATTGTGTTGAGAAGCTGACATCAATAGCTTTCCAACGATATACAATAGTCCATAATGTGGCAAGGAATGGAAGCTCAAATCAGAGGGAAACTTAAGCCCCAAGAGCAAGGAAATGAAGCATTGCAAGTTGCCAACGCCAACACCAAGTTGGCAACGCCAGGAGCCACCAGGGGAAGATGTTAGCACGTTGCCAACGCCAACACCAAGTTGGCAACGCCAGGAGCCACCAGGGGAGGATGTTAGCACGTTGCCAACTTGAGGACCAAGTTGGCAACGCCAGGAGCCACCAGGGGAAGATGTTAGCACGTTGCCAATGCCAACACCAAGTTGGCAACGCCCAAGCCAAGAAGAAAAGAGATGTTGGCACGTTGTTGCTGGCATGTTTGCCAACAACGTGGGCAACAATGCCCAAGCAGAGAAGAGAGGAGAACCTGGCGTTGTTGCTGGCGTGTTTGCCAACAACTTGGGCAACAACGCCCAGGCAGATTGAGGATGCTATCTTCAAGAACGTGTATCTTGAGCTAGAAAACTCCAAATGAGGTGAAATCAGTGGCATTGAAAAGTAGACATCAAGAGCTTTCCAACCATATATCATAGTATGAAATTGGAGTTCATTTGAAGGTTCAGAAGTTAGGTTCATTTAGAGCCTCAAACATGGAAAGCATTGTTACTGGCATGCTCACCAAGTTGCCAACGCCAACACCAAGTTGGCAACGCCCAAACAGAGAAGAAAGGAGCAGCATTTAGCACGTTGCCAACGCCCAGGAGCTTCCAGTGGGCGTTGTTGCTGGCGTGTTTGCCAACAACTTGGGCAACAACGCCCAGCCCAGGCAGCCTGACCTCCCTCTCTTCAATGACTTATATCTTGAGCTAGAGAACTCCAAATGAGATGCTTCCAATTGCATTGGAAAATAGACATCAAGAGCTTTCCATCCATATATAATAGCATAGGATTGGAGTTCATTTAAAGATTCAAGAGCCAGCTACAATTAGAGCCTCAGAAACACTGGGCGTTGTTGCTGGCGTGTTTGCCAACAACTTGGGCAACAACGCCAGACAGCCTGACCATACCCTCTTCAAAGGAGCATAACTTGCGTTATAGAGATCCAATTGAGGAGCTTCCAGTTGCGTTGGAAAGCTGACATTCAGAGCTTTCCAACCATGTATAATAGTCTATAGTGAAGCACAAAATTGAAGCTCGAGCAAGAGGCAACTTTAGGCATAAAAACTGAATTCAGAGAAGGTCAAAACACTTAGCAACATTTTGGGCCAGAATCTGTGAAGAGATGGCTCTTGTTCTCTACACCCTTTTCAAAGGCAACTTCTTCCTTCATTGGACCAGGAACTCACAATGGAAAAGCCCACATTGCCAACCACTTGAGGACCTCCAAATGAGTCTTAGGAGTAGTATAAATAGAATTAAACTTTGTACTTGGGGGACTCTTCTTCCACTTAGGGATTTTTACTTTGGCACTTTTAGTAATATAGCTTTCTTAACTTTCGGGAGGATACCCGAAAGCTATTTTGTCTCTCTTGCAACTTTCAAATTTCAGTTTTAAGAACTTCTTCTTCTTCATTCTTCATCTTCTTCTCCATTTAATTCTAATGTTTATCTTTGCAATTGTTGTTGAATTTAGAGCTATGATTCACTAAACCCCACCTTCATTAGGGGGAGGAGCTCTGTTTATTTGAATGGGTTGACAACACCTCTTCTCTCTCTCAATTCAAGTGGTTCATCCAAGAGGAAACTCTTGTTCTTCACAGATTCAATTACATTCGAGAGAAGGATTGAATCTATATGAATTGTATGGTGAACTTGAGAAAGAATCCATAGAATTCAGTTTAGAGTTATCCTTTCATAATTTCTTTGATCAATACACTTTGGGTTGGTATGTGAGATGTAACCTCCCTTGGTTGAGATCCTGGAAGTTGTGTGGCTTGGGATTAGAAATTGAGCTTCACCTCTTCTCATGACCAATTAGATCACGAGAGTGGCAATTGATTGTGTTGAGAGAAATTGGATTGCCAAGAGATTGGGATTCAATTATTCACAATCTGCCATGGATCTATACCCATGATTGAGAAGGAGTTGAACCAAGTCAATCCATGATAATTTACATCTCTGATCCCTAATGATCTCTCCATCATTAATTCTCATCTCTTTTGTTCTTTAGTTATTTTGAGTACCCACTACCCAATTCCCTTTTATTTTCTTGCAATTTATCATTCCGTCACTTACACTCTGTTTTCTATTCCTTGCAATTTACTTTTCTGCTCTCTAAAATTCTGCACTCTTTAATTTCTTGCAATTTACTTTCCATGTCATTTAAGTTTCTTGCACTTTAATTTTCAGCTATTTACTTTCATTTTCTTCCTTTATTCTAGTTCTTTAAATTCCTTGACATTTAATTTTCTGTAAGTACATTCAAAAATCAATTCTCATGAATTCAAAACCATGTTTGCTTGACTAAATATACCATTTAACTAAAATTTGCTTAATCTACCAATCTCCGTGGGATCGACCTCACTCTTAGTGAGTTTTATTACTTGATGCGACCCGGTATACTTGCCGGTAAGTACGTGAATCTTAATTTTTACGTATCAAGTTTTTGGTCCAGCAATATCTACTAAACAACAGATTTATAACTTTATTATTTTTTTAATTTTAAACTAAAATTTTTTTCTAGTTGTAAAAAAATAAGAATTCAAAAATATCCAAAAATATTAAAAAATTAAAATTTTAAATTTTTAAATTAATTTATTCTTAATTTGTGAACAAGTGAAGCAAAAAAAAGTCAACTGTCTGGATGTAGCATTATCCGGTGAAAAAAATTAAAAAAAATAGAAATATTAAAAAACTAAATTCTTTATTTTTGAATTTTTAAATTATATTATTAAATATTTTACATTTAAATAAGAAAAATAAAATAAAGTCTAGCAATATTTGGTAAACAACAGATTTGTAAATTTATTATTTTTTTTAATTTTAAACAAAAAAATATTTTTTTCTAGTTGTAAAAAAATAAAAAATTCCATTAATATCCAAAAAATAAAAAATTTTAAATTTTAAATTTTTTAAATTAAGTTATTCTTAATTTGTGAACAACTGCAGCAAAAAAAATTCTACTGTCTAGGTGTAGCATTATCCGGTGAATAAAAAAATAAAAAATATTATTAAAAAAACTAAAAATTTTAAAAAACTAAATTCTTTATTTTTGAATTTTTAAATTATATTATTAAATATTATTTATTTAAATAATAAAAAAATAAAGTCCAGCAATATCTAGTAAACAACAGATCTATAACTTTATTATGTTTTTAATTTTAAACTAAAATTTTTTTTCTAGTTGTAAAAAAATATAAAATTCCAAAAATATCCAAAAATATTAAAAAATTAAAATTTTAAATTTTTTAAATTAATTTATTCTTAATTTGTGAATAAGTGGAGCAAAAAAAAGTCAACTGTCTGGATGTAGCATTATCTGGTGAAAAAAATCAAAAATATTTTTTAAAAAATTAAAAAATTAAAAAAACTAAATTCTTTATTTTTGAGTTTTTAAATTATATTATTAAATATTTTACATTTAAATAAGAAAAATAGAATAAAGTCCAGCAATATCTAGTAAAGAATAGATCTGTAAATTTATTATTTTTTTAATTTTAAACAAAAAATATTTTTTCCTAGTGGTAAAAAATTAAAAAATTCCAAAAATATCCAAAAAATAAAAAAAATTAAAATTTTAAATTTTTTAAATTAATTTATTCTTAATTTGTGAACAAGTGCAGCAAAGAAAAGTCAACTCTCTAGGTGTTGCATTATCCGGTGGATAAAAAAATATTTTTAAAAAATTAAAAATTTTAAAAATCTAAATTATTTATTTTGAATTTTAAAATTATATTATTAAATATTTTTTATTTAAATAATAAAAAAATAAAGTCTAGCAATATCTAGTAAACAACAGATCTATAACTTTATTATTTTTTTAATTTAAACTAAAATTTTTTTCTAGTTGTAAAAAAATAAAAATTCCAAAAATATACATAAATATTAAAAAATTAAAATTTTGAATGTTTTAAATTAATTTATTCTTAATTTGTGAACAAGTACAGCAAAAACGTCAACTGTCTGGATGTAGCATTATCCGGTGAAAAAAATCAAAAATATTTTTTAAAAAATTAAAAAATTAAAAAAATAAATTCTTTATTTTTGAATTTTCAAATTATATTATTAAATATTTTACATTTAAATAAGAAAAATAAAATAAAGTCCAACAATATCTAGTAAACAACAGATCTGTAAATTTATTATTTTTTTAATTTTAAACAAAAAATATATTTTTTCTAGTTGTAAAAAAAATAAAAAAATCCATAAATATCCAAAAAATAAGAAAATTTTAAATTTTAAATTTTTTAAAATTAAGTTATTCTTAATTTGTGAACAAGTGCAGCAAAAAAAATCTACTGTCTAGATATAGCATTATCCGGTGAATAAAAAAATAAAAAATATTTTTAAAAAAACTAAAAATTTTGAAAAACTAAATTCTTTGTTTTTGAATTTTTAAATTATATTATTAAATATTGTTTACTTAAATAATAAAAAAAATAAAGTCCAACAGTATCTAGTAAACAACAGATTTGTAACTTTATTATTTTTTTTAATTTTAAACTAAAAAATTTTTTTCTAGTTGTAAAAAAATATAAAATTCCAAAAATATCCAAAAAATTAAAATATTAAAATTTTTAATTTTTTAAATTAATTTATTCTTAATTTGTGAACAAGTGCAGCAAAAAAAAGTCAACTGTCTAGGTGTAGGATTATCCGGTGAAAAAAATAAAAAATATTTTTAAAAAAACTAAATTTTTTATTTTTAAATTTTTAAATTATATTATTAAATGTTTTACATTTAAATAAGAAAAATAAAATAAAGTCCAGCAATATCTAGTAAACAACTGATATGTAAATTTATTATTTTTTTAATGTCAAACAAAAAAAATATTTGTTCTAGTGGTGTTGTGATGACATGTCATCATGTAATGTTTTTCTATGCTTTTTCATACAAGAAATTGATGATTTGTGCTTAAATATTGAATGTTTTTGTGCTTAAATGGTATATTTCCTTGATCTGTTAATTTTATAAATCTTTTAGGAAATAAGAAGAAAAAGAAGCAAAGAAGCACAAAATAAGTTAAAAAGGAGAAAAAAAGAGCTTTGGGCACACTTTGTAATTGGAGAACACTTTGGAGCCTTAGGTCACGCTTTTAAAAGCGTGGCCCATGACCAAACTAAGGAGCGTGCCCAAAGAAGAAGAAAAAGTGTAGCATCATTGAGAAAGGAGGGAAGCTAGGTTGGGTGAGTGAACTAAGCTTTACAAAGAACAAAAAAAAGGGGATGCAAGGCACAAAGCTAAGTTAACTTAGTCAACTGAGCATGCAAGAAAGCAAGGCAAGAGCATAAAGCTCAGTTCACTAAGTGAGCTTTATCAGGCTTCTTCAAAAATAAATTCAAAGCAAAATCCCAAGAAATGAAGCAACTAAGTTTCGAACTCATGACCCAAGAGAAGAAAGGAACGCTCCTTGCAAAGAAAACAAGCAAAAATGGCCAAAAAGCTTCCCACAAGGTTCGAACAAGGAACATCACGCTACCAAGCTTGCAAGGAAAATAAGCCAAGATGAATTAGCAAGGATTCGAACCTGGGAGCTCCATGGAGAACAAGGGAGGAGCGCTACTCTTTGTGCAAAGAAAATAAGCCAAAATGGCTCTCCCAAGGTTCGAACTTAAGGCATCACACTCCAAGGTGGGGCGCTACACAAGGAAAGAAGGGAAGCTCAGTTCATTTTTCAAACTGAGCGCTACTCTCCCCCACTCCCCACACTTTGGCACGCCAAGGAGCAAGTGAGGCACACAAGTGACACGGCCAAGGCTGGGACGCACACCAAATTGGACAAGGACAGCAAGCTTGGGCGCTCAGTTTGGTTTTTCAACTGAGCCGTGCCCTGGGAGCAACACCCGTGACCCATGGTCCAAAAATCAAATTAATTCAATCCTGCACCAAAATTTAAAAGCCCATTGACATCACTTCAAGGCACAAGAACAAGTTAGCTTAGGAATTTATTTTAATTGTAATTTTGTTTAGAATTTCATTTTTCATTTTCGTTTTTATTTTGTGAAAAGCCTATATAAAGGCATCAATTCCATTTTATTGAAGAAGGATGGCTCCAATAGGGAGTTTTGCACTCTTTAGTTTTCATTTGGCTCTCTCTTTTAGTTTTCATTTCTGTTTTGAATCTTGGGTGAAGAATTGAAGGAATTCTGTTTCATTCTCCATCTGAGATTTCTCTTTGTTTTGCTTGTCTGCATAATTTTAGTGAATTGTGATTTGAATCAAGGCTCTCTTTACTGCTTCCATCTCTATTTCTTCTTCAAATTGTTTCTCTGTTGGATCAAGGAAGGAATTGAGATCTAGACTTGTTTTCTAGTCTCATTGATTCCCTGAGATCTTCAATTTTATTTTGCAATTGAGCTGAGCTCTTTGCTACTCTTCTGTTTTTATTGTTTCATTGAAATTGTTGACTCCTCTTCTGGATTTTTAATGAATGATCTAAGTTCTTGCTGTTTTGATTCTTCAACACCTCTACATTTCTATTTTGATATTGAATTGATCTGTTTCTGAATTTCATAATCTGAGAGCTCTTTAGTTTAATGCACTTTACATCTTTTAGTTCTGTTTTAATTTCCAGCACTCCAACTCCTTTATTATTCCTGCAATTTAATTTTTTGTAATTGATCTGAGTTCTAAATTACTGCTTCTTTAATTTCCAGCACCCACTCCCTTTTACATTTGATGCAATTTACATTTCTTGTCATTTAAGTTTATGCAATTTACATTTCTTGCTCTTTAAGATTCTGCTATTTACATTCTGCAATTAAAATTTCCTGCAAATCAGCATTCTGCTGCAACAATTCTCACTCACCAATGTTCTCTTGACTAAACTAATCACCCACTAAAGTTGCTTGATCCATCAATCCCTGTGGGATCGACCTCACTCTAAGTGAGTTATTATTACTTGATGTGACCCGGTACACTTGCCGGTTAGATTTGTGTGTTTGGAAATTCATTTTTCCACAAAAACACCATCAATTTATTCTTAATTTGTGAACAAGTGCAGCAAAATAAGTCAACTATCTAGGTGTTGCATTATCCGGGGAATAAAAAAATAAAAAATATTTTTAAAAAAATTAAAAATTTTAAAAAACTAAATTCTTTATTTTTTAATTTTTAAATTATATTATTAAATATTATTTATTTAAATAATAAAAAAATAAAGTCCAGCAATATCTAGCAAACAACAGATTTGTAACTTTATTATTTTTTTTTAAATTTTAAACTAAATTTTTTTTTTCTAGTTTTAAAAAAATATAAAATTCCAAAAATATCAAAAAAATAAAAAAATTAAAATTTTAAATTCTTAAATTAATTTATTCTTAATTTGTGAACAAGTGCAGCAAAAAAAGTCAAATGTCTGGGTGTAGCATTATCCGGTGAAAAAATAAAAATATTTTTAAAAAAATTAAAAAATTTAAAAAACTAAATTCTTTATTTTTGAATTTTTAAATTATATTATTAAATGTTTTACATTTAAAGAAGAAAAATAAAATAAAGTCCAGCAATATCTATTAAACAACAGATCTGTAAATTTATTATTTTTTTAATTTTAAACAAAAAAATATTTTTTTCTAGTTGTAAAAAAATAAAAAATTCCATAAATATCCAAAAAATAAAAAATTTTAAATTTTAAATTTTTTAATTTAATTTATTCTTAATTTGTGAACAAGTGCAGCAAAAAAAGTCAACTGTGTAGGTGTTGCATTATCCGGTGAATAAAAAAATAAAAAATATTTTTAAAAAATTAAAAATTTTAAAAAACTAAATTCTTTATTTTTAAATTTTTAAATTATATTGTTAAATATGTTTTATTTAGATAATAAAAAAATAAAGTCCAGCAATATCTAGTAAACAACAGATTTATAACTTTATTTTTTTAAAATTTTAAACTAAAATTTTTTTTCTAGTTGTAAAAAAATAAAAATTCCAAAAATATCAAAAAATATTAAAAATTAAAATTTTAAATTTTTTAAATTAATTTATTCTTAATTTGTGAACAAGTGCAGTAAAAAAAGTCAACTGTCTGGGTGTAGCATTATCCGATGAAAAAATAAAAATATTTTTAAAAAAATTAAAAAATATTAAAAAACTAATTTTTTTGAATTTTTGAATTATATTATTAAATGTTTTACATTTAAATAAGAAAAATAAAATAAAGTCCAGCAATATCTAGTAAACAACTGATCTGTAAATTTATTATTTTTTTAATTTTAAACTAAAAAATATTTTTTTCTACTGGTAAAAAAATATAAAATTCCAAAAATATCCAAAAAATAAAAAAATTAAAATTTTAAATTTTTTAAATTAATTTATTCTTAATTTGTGAACAAGTGCAGCAAAAAGAAGTCAACTGTCTAGGTGTTGCATTATCCGGTGAATAAAAAAATAAAAAATATTTTTAAGAAAATTAAAAATTTTAAAAAACTAAATTCTTTATTTTTGAATTTTTAAATTATATTATTAAATATTTTTTATTTAAATAATAAAAAAATAAAGTCCAGCAATATCTAGTAAACAACAAATCTATAACTTTATTATTTTTTTAATTTTAAAACAAAAATTTTTTCTAGTTGTAAAAAAATAAAAATTACAAAAATACCCAAAAAATAAAAAATTAAAATTTTAAATTTTTAAAATTAATTATTCTTAATTTGTGAACAAGTGCAGAAAAAAAAGTCAACTGTCTAGGTGTTGCATTATCCGGTGAATAAAAAAATAAAAAATATTTTTAAAAAATTAAAAATTATAAGAAACTAAATTCTTTATTTTTGAATTTTTAAATTATATTGTTAAATATTTTTTATTTAAATAATAAAAAAATAAAGTCCAACAATATCTAGTAAACAACAAATCTATAACTTTATTATTTTTTTAATTTTAAACTAAAATTTTTTTCTAGTTGTAAAAAAACAAAAATTCCAAAAATATCCAAAAATATTAAAAAATTAAAATTTTAAATTTTTTAAATTAATTTATTCTTAATTTGTTAACAAGTGCAACAATAAAAAGTCAACTATCTAGGTGTAGCATTATCCGGTGAATAAAAAATAAAAAATATTTTTAAAAAAACTAAAAATTTTAAAAAACTAAATTCTTTATTTTTGAATTTTTAAATTATATTATTAAATATTATTTATTTAAATAATAAAAAAATAAAGTATAGCAATATCTAGTAAACAACAGATTTGTAACTTTATTATTTTTTTAAATTTTAAACTAAGATTTTTTTTCTAGTTGTAAAAAAATATAAAATTCCAAAAATATCCAAAAAATAAAAAAATTAGAATTTTAAATTTTTTTAAATTAATTTATTCTTAATTTGTGAACAAGTGCAGCAAAAAAAGTCAACTGTCTAAGTGTAGCATTATCTGGTGAAAAAAATTTTAAATATTTTTAAAAAAATTAAAAAATTTTAAAAAGCTAAATTTTTTATTTTTGAATTTTTAAATTATATTATTAAACGTTTTACATTTAAATAAGAAAAATAAAATAAAGTCCAACAATATCTAGTAAACAACTGATCTGTAAATTAATTATTTTTTTAATTATAAAAAAAATATTTTTTATATTGGTAAAAAAATAAAAAATTTCAAAAATATCCAAAAAATAAAAAAATTAAAATTTTAAATTTTTTAAATTAATTTATTCTTAATTTGTGAACAAGTGCAGCAAAAAAAAGTAAACTATCTAGGTGTTGCATTATCCGGTGAATAAAAAAATAAAAAATATTTTTAAAAAAATTAAAAATTTTAAAAAACTAAATTATTTATTTTTCAATTTTTAAATTATATTACTAAATATTATGTATTTAAATAATAAAAAAATAAAGTCCAGCAATATCTAGTAAACAACAGATTTGTAACTTTATTATTTTTTTAAATTTTAAACTAAAATTTTTTTTCTAGTTTTAAAAAAATATAAAATTCCAAAAATATCCAAAAAATAAAAGAATTAAAATTTTAAATTTTTTAAATTAATTTATTCTTAATTTGTGAACAAGTGCAGCAAAAAAAGTCAACTGTTTGGGTGTAGCATTATTCGGTGAAAAAATAAAAATATTTTTAAAAAAATTAAAAAATTTAAAAAACTAAATTCTTTATGTTTGAATTTTTAAATTATATTATTAAATGTTTTACATTTAAAGAAGAAAAATAAAATAAAGTCCAGCTATATCTATTAAACAACAGATCTGTAAATTTATTATTTTTTTAATTTTAAACAAAAAAATATTTTTTTCTAGTTGTAGAAAAATAAAAAATTCCATAAATATCCAAAAAATAAAAAATAAAAAATTTTGAATTTTTTAAATTAATTTATTCTTAATTTGTGAACAAGTGCAGCAAAAAAAGTCAACTGTGTAGGTGTTGCATTATCCGGTGAATAAAAAAATAAAAAATATTTTTAAAAAATTAAAAATTTTAAAAAACTAAATTCTTTATTTTTGAATTTTTAAATTATATTGTTAAATATGTTTTATTTTAATAATAAAAAA
Source organism: Arachis hypogaea (assembly GCF_003086295.3). Classification (NCBI taxonomy): domain Eukaryota; kingdom Viridiplantae; phylum Streptophyta; class Magnoliopsida; order Fabales; family Fabaceae; genus Arachis; species Arachis hypogaea. Next base: position 73,948,307 of record NC_092037.1, read on the forward strand.
ATAAAGTCCAGCAATATCTAGTAAACAACAGAATTGTAACTTTATTATTTTTTTTTAAATTTTAAACTAAAAATTTTTTTTCTGGTTGTAAAAAAATATAAAATTCCAAAAATGTCAGAAAAATAAAAAATTTTAAATTTTAAATTTTTTAAATTAATTTATTCTTAATTTGTGAACAAGTGCAGCAAAAAAAGTCAACTGTCTGGGTGTAGCATTATCCGGTGAAAAAATAAAAATATTTTTAAAAAAATTAAAAAATTTTAAAAAACTAATTTTTTTGAATTTTTGAATTATATTATTAAAAGTTTTACATTTAAATAAGAAAAATAAAATAAAGTCCAGCAATATCTAGTAAACAACTGATCTGTAAATTTATTATTTTTTTATTTTAAACAAAAAAATATTTTTTTCTAGTGGTAAAAAAATATAAAATTCCAAAAATATCCGAAAAATAAAAAAAATAAAATTTTAAATTTTTAAATTAATTTATTCTTAATTTGTGAACAAGTGCAGCAAAAAAAAGTCAACTGTCTAGGTGTTGCATTATCCGGTGAATAAAAAAATAAAAAATATTTTTAAGAAAATTAAAAATTTTAAAAAACTAAATTCTTTATTTTTGAATTTTTAAATTATATTATTAAATATTTTTTATTTAAATAATAAAAAAATCAAAGTCCAACAATATCTAGTAAACAACAGATCTATAACTTTATTATTTTTTTAATTTTAAACAAAATTTTTTTATAGTTGTAAAAAAATAAAAATTACAAAAATATCCAAAAAATAAAAAAATTAAAATTTTAAATTTTTAAAATTAATTTATTCTTAATTTGTGAACAAGTGCAGCAAAAAAAAGTCAGCTGTCTAGGTGTTGCATTATCCGGTGAATAAAAAAATAAAAAATATTTTTAAAAAATTAAAAATGATAAGAAACTAAATTATTTATTTTTGAATTTTTAAATTATATTGTTAAATATTTTTTATTTAAATAATAAAAAAATAAAGTCCAGCAATATCTAGTAAACAACAGATCTATAACTTTATTATTTTTTTAATTTTAAACTAAAATTTTTTTCTAGTTGTAAAAAAATAAAAATTCCAAAAATATCCAAAAATATTAAAAAATTAAAATTTTAAACTTTTTAAATTAATTTATTCTTAATTTGTGAACAAGTGCAACAATAAAAAGTCAACTATCTAGGTGTAGCATTATCCGGTGAATAAAAAAATAAAAAATATTTTTAAAAAAACTAAAAATTTTAAAAAACTAAATTCTTTATTTTTGAATTTTTAAATTATATTATTAAATATTATTTATTTAAATAATAAAAAAATAAAGTCCAGCAATATCTAGTAAACAACAGATTTGTAACTTTATTATTTCTTTAACAAAGATAGGAGGATTTCACATATAGTTATTTTGATGCATGAGAAAGGTGGCAAGGAACTAAGTTTGGTGTTCACACACCAAAGTAAGTTCAAAAGCCTACAAGAAAATTCTGCACACTAACAAGTTACCTAAGGGCTTGAGAAAGAAGCAACTTCCATGAACTTTATAGGAATTCAATCACTCTCTTGGAAGGGTTACATACCATCTGCTGAGAGTAAGAAGAAGAAGCCACCAAGAGGTTGTATTGTCACTTAATTCTATCAGCATTTAACTGTTCTAATTTGGAAGTTTGAGTGTTACCATTGCAACAGTAACTGTTAGTTCAGTCATTTTGCATCTTGAGTGTTCCTTTTGAAATAAGTAAGCTAGTTTAAGATTGTGCCTGTGTGTTTACTTTCACTTAACAAGAAGCATGTTTTGCCCCCTGCATCTTTAATTCAATAAAAGGAATGTTTGAATGTGAAGTGAGATGGTTCATTGTTAGAAAGAAGTAGAATAAATGTAAATGGTGGTATGTGTGTGATTGGATAATAGCTCACTTTTAGTGAAATAAGAACTAGAATGTCTCATTCTAAGCATAGAGTGGCTTACTGTCTATGGATTTCATTTAAATAAAGATCCTTGGTAGAAAAGAAAAACAAAAAGAAAGAAAGAAAAAGAAAAGATAGCCAAAAGATGGCAGAACCAAAGAAAACAAAAAGAAACAAAGCTGGACACCAATAGCTTGAACCTTAAAAATATATGCCTGTGGTGTCTGTGTATTAGGATCTGCTTGGACTACTAAGCTCTTTGGAGTGCTTTAACACTCGGTGACTTGGATTAACTAATCCGGGATCATCAGCTGAAAATCCACTATCAAGAGCAACCTAACTACAAGGCATTTAGTAACCAAAAAGGTGCTGGGCATCAATGTTTAAAAGGAAAGGTAAGCCAAGTGTCCATGGTGAATAATGTGTCAAGTATACAGAAAAGAAAATGAACTTGCTACACATGACACTCAAATAAAGCTTTGAACAAAAAAAAAAAAAGAAAATTAGCCAAGGATAAAGAAATAATGAGAAGTCATAGCAATAAGTTACTTGAAGCTTGAAGGAGACTTTCTAGGCCTAAGAATCAATAAGAAGTGAGTATGTGCATATCCACACAAAATCCCATGAACTATCAATAACATTCTGCTAGTATGAACATCTTTTTCCATTTCATTCTTTCTTCTTAATAATTCATTTCTTGCTTGGGGACAAGCAAGCTTTAAGTTTGGTGTTGTGATGACAAGTCATCTTAGCCTAGTTTCACTAGTCTTTTTCTTTTGTTTTTAATTGAATTATGCACTTTCTTGAGGCTTAAGCAAGCTAATTTAGGGAGATTTTCATGCTTCCTTTGATTGAATTAACCATAGATAAATCAATGCAATTTCATGAGGTTTGATGCCATAATTGGTGCATATTAGTATAGAATGAATATCTCATGATTTTGAGCATAGCTTTGATATGTTTGGTTGATTTATGATAGGTGAAGAAAGCTTGGAAAAGGGTGAAGTAAGAAGGAAATGCTAGAAGCTAAGAGAGAACAATGAAACAAGTGAAATTGAACCAGGAATAAATGAAGTTGGACTTGAAGTTAGCCCCCAAACTTTGGCACAAACTTTTGGTGAAAAAGTTAGCCTCAAAGTTAGCCCCCTAACTTGAAGGCTAACTTGAGAAGTTGAAATTTCTTCCCTGGGCACTCAAAGTTTGCGCCAACGTTAGCCCCCTAACTTGGAGGCTAACGTTGGCATGAAGATTCTCCCCAGGGTGTGCCAACGTTTGCGCCAACGTTAGCCCCCTAACTTGGAGGCTAACGTTGGCATGAAGATTCTTCCCAGGGTGTGCCAAAGTTTGCGCCAACGTTAGCCCCCTAACTTGGAGGCTAACGTTGGCATGTGAATTGTCCTCCAGGGGCTGCCAACGTTTGCGCCAACGTTAGCCCCCTAACTTGGAGGCTAACGTTGGCGCCACACCAACACAAAGCAAGGCCAACGTTAGGGTCAAAGTTAGCCCCCTAACGTTGGCTCCAACGTGAAGTGCAGCAGAATATGTTTGCTGCTAGAAAAAGTTGGCCTCAAAGTTAGCCCCCTAACTTTGAGGCTAACTTTAAATCCAACTTTGCAAAACTCAAATCCGGTTCAATTGATTCACTTGGGTTTCTCTCCAAACTTCAAGAGCAATCAACCAAGGCCTCTTTCAACCCAATTCCACCAAGAGCAAAGGCCCAATTCAAGGCTTGAAGATCAATTGAAGAAAGTGTATAAATAGGCTAGAATTCAAGTTATTCGGGGAGCTTCCTTTTTGAGTTTTCAGAGAGTTTTCTCTTGATTTTGGGAGCTTGAATGATCTTTATTTTCTGAGTTTAATTGCTTTCAATTTCAATTACACTTGTCTTGGATCTTGGGTTGGAGAATTGAAGGAATTCTGTTTCAATCTCACCTTAGATCTCTCTGTTGATTTTCACTGCAATTTAATTTCCAATTCGGTTCATTGCTTCTTCATCTAATCTCTTTGAAATTTACAATTCCATTGCTATTGTTCTTGTTGGATCTAGGAAGGCATTGAGATCTAGACTTGGTTTTCTAGTCTCTTGGGTCCTGAGATCTTGATTCATCTTTTCAATTCCCTATTTCTTGCTTTACTTGTTTATTTACTTGTCTGTTTGAATCCGATTCAACCCCAATTCCCATTTACTCTTCAGTTTGATGCAATTTAATTTCTCTTTGTTTAATTCCTGCAAATCCAAGTCCCAATCCCCTTTACATTTCAAGCCATTTACATTTCTTGTCATTTAAGATTCTTGCAATTTACATTACTTGCTCTTTAAGTTTCTGCCATTTACTTTCTTGCTCTTTAAGATTCAGCAATTTATTTCTTGTTCTCTTTACTTTCAATGCAATTTAAATTCTGCAAGCCACCCATCAATCAACCAAATCTTGATTTGCTTGACTAAATCAACCACTAAACTAAAATTGCTCAATCCTTCAATCCCTGTGGGATCGACCTCACTCCCGTGAGTTTTTATTACTTGATGCGACCCGGTGCACTTGCCGGTTAGATTGGTGTTGTTTTGGGAGAGATCTTTGTCTCAACCAAAATTTACCCATCAATTATCCGGTGAATAAAAAAATAAAAAATATTTTTAAAAAAATTAAAAATTTTAAAAAACTAAATTCTTTATTTTTGAATTTTTAAATTATATTGTTAAATATGTTTTATTTAAATAATAAAAAAAATAAAGTCCAGCAATATCTAGTAAACAACAGATTTGTAACTTTATTATTTTTTTTAAATTTTAAACTAAAATTTTTTTCTAGTTGTAAAAAAATATAAAATTCCAAAAATATCCAGAAAATAAAAAAAATTAGAATTTTAAATTTTTTGAATTAATTTATTCTTAATTTGTGAACAAGTGCAGCAAAAAAAGTCAACTGTCTAGATGTTGCATAATCCGGTAAAAAAAATTAAAAATATTTTTAAAAAAATTAAAAAATTTAAAAAAACTAAATTCTTTATTTTTGTATTTTTAAATTATATTATTAAATGTTTTACATTTAAATAAGAAAAATAAAATAAAGTCCAGCAATATCTAGTAAACAGCAGATCTGTAAATTTATTATTTTTTTAATTTTAAACAAAAAAATATTTTTTTCTAGTTGTAAAAACAAAAAAAATTCCATAAATATCAAAAAAATAAAAATATTTTAAATTATAATTTTTTAAATTAATTTATTCTTAATTTGTGAACAAGTGCAGCAAAAAAAGTCTACTGTCTAGGTGTAGCATTATCCGATGAATAAAAAAATAAAAAATATTTTTAAAAAAACTAAAAATTTCAAATGACTAAATTCTTTGTTTTTGATTTTTAAATTATATTATTAAATATTATTTATTTAAATAATAAAAAAATAAATTCCAACAATATCTAGTAAACAACAAATTTGTAACTTTCTTATTTTTTAAATTTTAAACTAAAAATTTTTTTCTGTAAAAAAATATAATTTCCAAAAATATCCAAAAAAATTAAAAAATTAAGATATTTAATTTTTTAAATCAATTTATTCTTAATTTGTGAACAGATGCAGCAAAAAAAGTCAACTGTCTAGATGTAGCATTATCCGGTGAAAAAAATTAAAAATATTTTTAAAAAAATTAAAAAATTTAAAAAACTAAATTCTTTATTTTTGAATTTTTAAATTATATTATTAAATGTTTTACATTTGAATAAGAAAAATAAAATAAAGTCCAGCAATATCTAGTAAACAACATATTTGTAAATTTATTATTTTTTTAATTTTAAACAAAAAATATTTTTTTCTAGTTGTAAAAAAATAAAAATTACAAAAATATCTAAAAAATTAAAAAATTAAAACTTTAAATTTTTTAAATTAATTTATTCTTAATTTGTGAACAAGTGCAGCAAAAAAAGTCAACTGTCTAGGTGTTGCATTATCCGGTAAATAAAAAATAAAAATATTTTTAAAAAAATTTAAAATTTTAAAAAACTAAATTCTTTCTTTTTGAATTTTTAAATTATATTGTTAAATATGTTTTATTTACATAATAAAAAAAATAAAGTCCAGCAATATCTAGTAAACAACAGATCTATAACTTTATTTTTTTTTTTAATTTTAAACTAAAATTTTTTTTCTAGTTGTAAAAAAATAAAAATTCCAAAAATATCCAAAAATATTAAAAAATTAAAATTTTAAATTTTTTAAATTAATTTATTCTTAATTTGTGAACAAGTGTAGCAAAAAAAGTCAACTATTTAGGTGTAGAATTATCCGGTGAATAAAAAATAAAAAATATTTTTAAAAAAACTAAAATTTTAAAAAACTAAATTCTTTATTTTTGAATTTTTAAATTATATTATTAAATATTATTTATTTAAATCATCAAAAAATAAAGTCCAGCAATATCTAGTAAACAACAGAATTGTAACTTTATTATTTTTTTTAAATTTTAAACTAAAAAATTTTTTCTAGTTGTAAAAAAATATAAAATTCCAAAAATATCAAAAAAATAAAAAATTAAAATTTTTAAATTTTTAAATTAATTTATTCATAATTTGTGAACAAGTGCAGCAAAAAAAAAGTCAACTATCTAGGTGTAGAATTATCCGATGAATAAAAAAATAAAAAATATTTTTAAAAAAAAACTAAAAATTTTAAAAAACTAAATTCTTTATTTTTGAATTTTTAAATTATATTTTTAAATATTATTTATTTAAATAATAAAAAAATAAAGTCCAGCAATATCTAGTAAACAACAGAATTGTAACTTTATTATTTTTTTTTAAATTTTAAACTAAAAATTTTTTTCTGGTTGTAAAAAAATATAAAATTCCAAAAATGTCAGAAAAATAAAAAATTTTAAATTTTAAATTTTTTAAATTAATTTATTCTTAATTTGTGAACAAGTGCAGCAAAAAAAGTCAACTGTCTGGGTGTAGCATTATCCGGTGAAAAAATAAAAATATTTTTAAAAAAATTAAAAAATTTTAAAAAACTAAATTTTTTTTGAATTTTTGAATTATATTATTAAATGTTTTACATTTAAATAAGAAAAATAAAATAAAGTCCAGCAATATCTAGTAAACAACTGATTTGTAAATTTATTTTTTTTAATTCTAAACAAAAAAATATTTTTTTCTGGTGGTAAAAAAATAAAAAATTCCAAAAATATCCACAAAATAAAAAAATTAAAATTTTAAATTTTTTAAATTAATTTATTCTTAATTTGTGAACAAGTGCAGCAAAAAAAAGTCAACTGTCTAGGTGTTGCATTATCCGGTGAATAAAAAAATTAAAAATATTTTTAAAAAATGAAAAATTATAAGAAACTAAATTATTTATTTTTTAATTTTTAAATTATGTTGTTAAATATTTTTTATTTAAATAATAAAAAAATAAAGTCCAGCAATATCTAGTAAACAACAGATCTATAACTTCATTATTTTTTTTAATTTTAAACAAATTTTTTTTCTAGTTGTAAAAAAATAAAAATTACAAAAATATCCAAAAAATAAAAAAATTAAAATTTTAAATTTTTAAAATTAATTTATTCTTAATTTGTGAACAAGTGAAGCAAAAAAAAGTCAACTGTCTAGGTGTTGCATTATCCGGTGAATAAAAAAATTAAAAATATTTTTAAAAAATTAAAAATTATAAAAAACTAAATTATTTATTTTTGAATTTTTAAATTATATTGTTAAATATTTTTTATTTAAATAATAAAAAAATAAAGTCTAGCAATATCTAGTAAACAACAGATCTATAACTTTATTATTTTTTTAATTTTAAACTAATTTTTTTTTAGTTGTAAAAAGATAAAAATTCCAAAAATATTAAAAAATTAAAATTTTAAATTTTTAAATTAATTTATTCTTAATTTGTGAACAAGTGCAGCAAAAAAAGTCAACTATCTAGGTGTAGCATTATCCGGTGAATAAAAAAATAAAAAATATTTTTAAAAAAGTAAAAATTTTAAAAAACTAAATTCTTTATTTTTGAATTTTTAAATTATATTATTAAATATTATTTCTTTAAATAATAAAAAAAATAAAGTCCAGCAATATCTAGTAAACAACAGATTTGTAACTTTATTATTTTTTTTAAATTTTAAACTAAAATTTTTTCTCTAGTTGTAAAAAAATATAAAATTCCAAAAATATCCAAAAAATAAAAAAAATTAAAATTTTAAATTTTTTAAATTAATTTGATGACAAGTCATCTTAGGCTAGTTTCACAAGCCTTTTTCATTAGTTTTTACTTGGTTTTATGCACTTTCTTGAGCCACAAGTAAGCCATTTGGGTGGAATTTCATGTTTCCTTAGATTCAATCAACCATGGATGAATTGATGCATTTTCATGAGTTTTTGTGCAATAATTGCTTATATATCAAGAAGAAGAAGTACTCTCATGATTATAGCATAGCTTTGATGCAATTGTTGATTGATGATAGGTGGAAAGAGGCTTGGAAGAAGGTTGAAGAAAAGGGGACAGCAAGGGGCAAGAAGAAGGATCACGTTTGAGCTCAAGTTTGCCTCAAACTTGGACTCAAACGTGAGGAAGAGTGCAACCACATCCTGAAGGGGTATACTTCCAACAAGAATAACTTGAGCTACAGAGCTCCAAATGAGGTGATTCAAAGAGAAATGGAAAGTAGGAATCGAGAGCTTTCCAAGCATATATGGCACTGCATGGTGGACACTAAAATTGAGGGAGAAAACTGCCCCGAAATGTGCATAAACGAACATGGTGTCAACCTGCAGTGAGGCCAACTGACCTCTGCTCCTTCGATGGAGTATAACTCGAGCTGTGAAGCTCCAAACTATGCGCTCCCAATGGCATTGGAAAGTAGACATTCAGGGCTTTCCAAAAATATATAATAGTATGGGGTGGACAATGCATTTGAGCCTCCAGAATCTGGCATTTTCGACCACGTTTGAGGCAAACATCGCCTCAAACGTTGCACACCAAAGCCAGCGACCCTGTCCCCTTCAAAGGAGCATAACTTGAGTTGTAGATGTTCAATTAAAGTGATTCTAATTGGGTTAGAAATCTGACATTCAGAGCTTTCCAACCATATATAATAGTCTATAGTGGGCATGAAATTTGCAACATTGACAAGAGGACAAAGAAGTGTCCCAAGACTTGAACACCAACGCCTGAGCCTCACGTTTGCGCCAACGTTTGAGGCAAACGTGAGACCAAACGTTTCTTGAATGGCTGCCCTGGAGGAAGCCCACGCCTGCGCCAACATTTGACCTCAAACGTGAGGTCAAACGCCAATGACAGCAGCTGGCTGGTTCTGCATAACTTACACGAAGACGTTTGAGTCAACATTTGCCTCAAACATTGACTCAAACGTGAAGCACCAATAGCCCAATTTGCATGCAGATTTCTCCTCAAGACCAAGAGTGATCAATTGGAGCCATCTCCAACTAATTGAACCAAGGCCATCCGGATCCATCTTCAACCCAATTTCACTCTAAAGCAAGCAAAGCCCACATGACTCAAAGGCACACAGAGGAGCTAGATTAGGAATTTCATTTTTGTAAATATTATTTTCATTTTTCATTTTCATTTTAAAAGCCTATAGAAAGGCATTAGTTTTATTTCACAAAGGAGGAGGTTGGCTCTAATAGAGAGCATTGAAGGCTAGCTCCACTAGGGAGCATTAGGAGTAGTAGAGAGCTCTCTCTTGAGTTTTTCTCTTTGTTTTGAAATTTTAGATTGAGATTGGAAGGAATTCTGTTTTCATTCTCCATCTGCAACTTCTCTTGTTCTTCTTCTGCATAATTGAGAATTGGATTTACATTTCACTTGTTGTTTGATTTACTTCTCTTCTGCTGATTATTTTCTACTTTGATCAAGGAAGGAATTGAGATCTAGACCTGTTTTCTAGTCTCTTTGATTCCCTGAGATCTTTGCTTATTCTTTTAGATTTTGCAATTGAGTTGAGTTACATTTCTGTCTTGCTTCTTTAAGCAATTTTCCTTCTCTGTTGAGATCTATTGCATTTTACTACTTCCTCGGATTTATTGCTCTGCATATTTCCTTGTTTAATTGTGCATCCCAAATCCTAATTCCTTTTATTCTTCTTGCAATTTAACTTTCCAGTTACTTGATCTACTACTTTCATTTAAATTACCTGCTCCCACTCCCTTTACATTTAATGCAATTTATATTTCCTGTCATTTAAGTTCCTGCAATTTATATTGCTTGCTCTTTATGTTTCTGCCCATTTATATTCTGCAATTTTAATTTCCCTGCAATTTTACATTCTGCAGCATCACTTTCACCAAATCACTTTATGTTAGCTTGACTAAACTAATCACCCACTAAAGTTGCTTGATCCATCAATCCCTGTGGGATCGACCTCACTCTTGTGAGTTATTACTACTTGATGCGACCCGGTACACTTGCCTGTTGGATTTGTGTGTTGGAAATTCATTTTCCGCAAAAACACCATCATGTTTTTGGCGCCGTTGCCGGGGATTGATTTTGATAAAAAATGATTAAGTGAGTGAGAAGTCTAGATTAAGCATTTTTTTTATTTTTGTTCTCTGTTTTAAAGTGAAACCAAGGTGTTTGAGTTATTGCCTCACTAAGAAATTCTTTCTCTGTGACATGAATTTCAAATTTCATTGATGTTTACAAAATACAAATGGAGTTCAACTCATCTTATGGTCAAACAAAATTTTATGGGATATCATCCACCATCACCAATATCTAATGATGGCTGGGAATATCACCAAGAGAATACATATTCTGAGCACTCCAACTCATGGAGATTTGCTTCAGAGACACAAGATGAGCAAGAGAATCATATGGGATACTTCCCACCACCACAAAATGATTCAAGTCATTATTCTAATGGTGGCTGGGAGTATCACCAAGGAATGAAAGAGCATCCACCCTCACGTCCCAGTTGATGACAAGTCATCTTAGCCTAGTTTCACTAGTCTTTTTCTTTTGTTTTCACTTGAATTATGCACTTTCTTGAGCTCTAAGCAAGCCAATTTGGGTAGATTTTCATGATTCCTTTGATTGAATCAACCATAGATGAATTAATGCAATTTCATGAGGTTCTATGCTATATTTGTTACATATTGTGAAAGAATGAATATCTCATGATTTTGAGCATAGCTTTGATGTGTTTGGTTGATTAATTATAGGTGAAGAAAGCTTGGAGAAAGGTTGAAGCAAGAAGGAATGGATAAGAGGAAGAGAGGACAAAAAGTTTGAGCAAAAGTTTGCCTCAAACTTTAGCTCAAACTTTTGGAATAAGTGAAAATGAACCAGGAAGCAAAAAGCTGGACCAAAAGGTAGCCTCAAACTTTTGCACAAATTTTTGGGTGAAAAGTTTGCCCCAATGTTAGCCCCTAACTTTTGGGCTAACGTTGGCACATGCAAAACTCTCCCTGGGCACCAAAAGTTTACGCCAACGTTAGCCCCTAACTTTTTGGCTAACGTTGGCGCATGAAAATCACTCCCTGGGCACCAAAAGTTTGCGCCAACGTTAGCCTCTAACTTTTGGGCTAACGTTGGTGCATGAAAAACACATAGGGAGGAGCAAAAGTTTGCGCCAACGTTAGCCTCTAACTTTTGGGCTAACGTTGGCGCCATAAGTGCACATGAGGAGGCCAACGTTGGAGCAAAAGTTAGACCCCTAACTTTTGCACCAACATTGGTATCAGCAAAATGGGGAAGCTGATATGAAAAGTTGGAGTAAAAGTTTGCCTCAAACTTTTACTCAAACTTTTACTCAAACTTTTGCAACATTCAAACCCGGTTCACTTGGTTCACTTCGGTTCCTCTCCAAACTCTAAGAGCAATCAACCAAGGCCTCCTTCAACCCATTTCCATCACGAGCAAAGGCCCAATTCAAGGCTTGAAGACCATTTGAAGAAAGTGTATAAATAGGATAGAATTCAAGTTATTCGGGAGCTTTTTTTTTAGTTTTCATAGGGAGCTTTCCCTTTGAGTTTTTAGAGAGCCTTTGGTATTGAGTGATCTTTAATTTCTTAGTCTCGGGGAAGGAGAATTCACTTCTCTTCCTCTTAGTTTTATTGCTTTCAATTTCAATTACAATTGTCTTGGATCTTGGGTTGGAGAATTGAAGAAATTCTGTTTCAATCTCATCCTTGGATTTCTCTGTTTATTTACTGCTTAATTGAATTTCAGTTTCGGTTAATTGCTCTTCATCTACTTTCTTTGCAATTTACATTTCCCTTGCAATTATTCTTGTTGGATCTAGGAAGGCATTGAGATCTAGACTTGGTTTTCTAGTCTCTGGGTCCTGAGATCTGATTCTAAAGTTTACATTCTGTTTTTTTGTTTATGTTCATTTACTTGTTTTGCTTCAGATTCGATTCAATCCAAACCCTCTTTTACTCTTCTGTTTGATGCAATTAAATTTTCCTTGTTTAAATTCTGCAAATCCAATCCCTAATCCCCTTTAAATTCCAGCCGTTTACATTCCTTGCACTTAAAAATTCCGCAATCTACATTTCTTGCATTCTAAGTTTTCGCCATTTAATTTCTTGTTCTTTAAGATTCAGCACTTTAATTTCTTGCCCTCTTTAATTTCATGCAATTTACACATTCCTTTTACTTTCAATGCAATTTAATTTCTGCAAATCACAAATCACTCAACCAAATCTTGATTCGCTTGACTAAATCAACCACTAAACCAAAATTGCTCAATCCTTCAATCCCTGTGGGATCGACCTCACTCCCGTGAGTTTTTATTACTTGATGCGACCCGGTGCACTTGCGGTGAGTTTTGTGTCGGATCGTTTTCCGCACATCAAGTTTTTGGCGCCGTTGCCGGGGATTGATTAGATTGACAATGATTAAGTGAGGTGGTAGTTTAGATCAAGCACTTTTTCTTTAATTTTTGATTAACCCGCTAACTGTTTGAATTTTTGCTTAAGCTAACTAAAACTTCATTCTAGCAGTAGATTGAAGTATCACTATTTTGTGCGTTTCTTATGTTATGCTTGTATGTCAGGTACAAGAAGAAACACACCCAATTTTCATGAACAAGACGAAAGAACTCTCAGGAGGTTAAGAAGAGCTGAAAGAGGGAAAAATATCGTTGGAAAAGAGGA